>NC_045963.1:6248583-6407379 GCF_010909765.2 Amblyraja radiata | reverse complement strand
GAGAGGCCTTTTTAATTCAACCCCAAACAACCATTTGCAGGCAGTGCTTTTTTACCTCTAACCATATTTTCATTTTCAAACCAAATTAAGGGTACTCACAGTGCTGTAGACATTTGTCAGTGTCATTCAGAGCTCTGATTGAGGCACACCACTTGCAGAGACTGATTGAGACACACCACTTGCAGAGACTGATTGAGGCACACCACTTCCTGGTTTTATAGTCCCTCCCCCTCCCTCCAGCGGGGGCAGCAGAGAGAATGGGGAATTTTGTAAAAACATTAATATCTCTCAATTTTCATCAACGGGAAAAATCATCGGCACACATGCGGCGGAGGGGGGCTCTGAGCGACGTGGCCAAAAATGACGGCCGTAGGTGGCGGCATACTCTCGGAAATCGCAGCAAAGATGGCCAAAACCGGTCAAGAACAGACTTCTAGTAATATAGATAAAAGGACTGGACAAGCTAGATGCAGGAAAAACGTTTCCAATGTTGGGCGAGTCCAGAACCAGGGGCCACAGTCTTCGAATAAAGGGGAGGTCATTTAAGACTGAGGTGAGAAAAAACTTTTTCACCCAGAGTTGTGAATTTGTGGAATTCCCTGCCACAGAGGGCAGTGGAGGCCAAATCACTGGATGGATTTAAGAGAGAGTTAGATAGAGCTCTAGGGGCTAGTGGAGTCAAGGGATATGGGGAGAAGGCAGGCACGGGTTATTGATTGGGGACGATCAGCCATGATCACAATGAATGGCGGTGCTGGCTCGAAGGGCCGAATGGCCTCCTCCTGCACCTATTTTCTATGTTCTATCTATGTTTCTATCTTCTGGATCAGCCTTCCATCTGAAGAAGGGTCTCAACCCAAAACGTCACCCATTCCTTCAGGTTTGCTACTGCTACACGTGTGGGTTTAAACTAAATAGTGGGGGGGTAGAAATTGACAAGTTGGGAGGATAAAGATGGAGTTACAGTGTGGGCAGAAATCCCGGGGGGGGGGGGGACACACATCCCTCCCATGTTTTGAGAAGTGCAGAGCAATCCCCCACCCCCCCCGTGTTTTGTAATCCGGATTTTGAAATTCAATGAAAAAAAATCTATTGAACTATCCGCGAGACAGCGGGGGTGTCATTGTTACGCGCTTGTTAAAGGTCTCTAATAACATCGCATTAACACGATGTGTCACCAATTGTGTTTTGACATTCAAGTATTACTGAAGGTATTCGCGGAGAATTTCGTAAAGCTGTCTGATGCGGGTACAGTTACCATTGAACTAATTGGATATATTGGTGGATGGGAAAGATTTAAACGGGTTGAACGGGTTTCCTGTCTGGCTTGCTGGTAAAGTCCCTCATTCATACTCACTCACGTTATTTAGTATTTTTTTCCCCATCTCTCTCCCCCCTTCAAGGTTGGTTCTTCTGTTTGCTTCAGTTTTATTTGTTTTAAGTGTTATTTATCTCATAGCTTTTGAAAGATTCAAGCGGGTATCAGACATTTTCTAAGGGCTGAATCGGCCCGTTCGCGGGGCCTTTCATCGCCCAGCTGCTGTGTCAAGGCGATCGAGGCTCCCGATGTTGAACGGGCCGATTGAAGCCCCAAGATTCGGGGCTGACGAAGCTGCTGTTGCTGGAGTTCGGAGTTGGTCACCAACCAGGTCAGTTACCGTCCACAGGGCCCACGGCCGAAGCCTTGCGTGTGTGTGTGTGTGTGTGTGTATGTGTGTGTGTGTGTGTGTGTGTGTGTGTGTATGTGTGTGTGTGTGTGTGTGTGTGTGAGTGTGTGTGCGCGCGCGAGCGGCCACCAAGAAACCATGCCCCACAAATCGTGCCCCCCTCCCCCCCCCCATGTTTTGATAGCGATTTCCAGCCCTGATTTAAAGGGGAAGTGAGTGCAGAAAAAGTTATAAAAGACTCTTGAATTAATGGGAAGGAAAGTTCGAGAAGGGATAAGAGAGTAAGGTCTGGGCCAATAGTGACCGGAGTGAGAGGGGAGATGAAAGTCAAAGTGTTGTATATGAATGTGCGAAGTATAAGGAATAATGTGGACGAGCTTTCAGCTCAGTTAGAAATTGTCAAGTATGATGTTGTGGGAATTACAGAGACATGGCTGCAAGAGGGCCAGGGCTGGGAACTGAATATTCAAGGGTATACTTCCTATCAAAAAGACAGACAGGTGGGACGAGGGGGTGGGGTGGCTCGGTTGGTGAATGAAATTCAGTCCCTTACAAGGGGTGACATAGAATCAGGGGATGTGGAGTCAGTATGGGTAGAACTGAGGAATTGTAAGGGTAAAAAGACCTTAATGGGACTTATCTACTGACCCCCAACCAGTAGCCTGGATATAGGGTGCAAGTTGAATCAAGAGTTAAAATTGGCATGTAGCAAAGGTAATGCTGTGCTGGTTATGGGAATTTCAACATGCAGGTAGACTGGGAAAATCAGGTTGGTACTGGACCCCAAGAAAGGGAGTTTGTCACGTGCCTCCGTGATGGATTCTTAGAGCAGCTTGTACTGGAGCCTACCTGGGAGAAGCCAATTCTGGATTTAGTGTTGTGTAATGAACCGGATTTGATAAAGGAACTCGAGGTAAAGGAGCCATGAGGAGGTAGTGACCATAATATGATGTTTTAATCTACAATTTGAGAGGGAGAAGGGTAAATCGGAGGTGTCAGTATTACAGTTAAACAAAGGGGACTATGGAGCCATGAGGGAGGAGCTGGCCAAAGTTGACTGGAAAGATACCCTAGCAGGGACGACAGTGGAACAATGGGGTCAAGGTAAGAGCGTTCACGTCGCGGCCATGTTTCCACCACCACGCACAAGAAGCACAAGACAGACACCATTGTGCAGATGCTGAGAAGTGTGTGGCTGAACAACCTCTAATCTTGTGTGTGGACTCGATAAGAAGAAGTGGAACAACAGGTATTTCTGGGAATAATACAGAAGGTGCAGGATCAGTTCATTCCAAAGAGGAAGAAAGATTCCAAGGGGAGTAAGGGGCGACCGTGGCTGACAAATGAAGTCAGGAACAGTATAAAAATAAAATAGAACAAGTATAACATATAAAAGATGATCGGGAAGCCAGAGGATTGTGAAACTTTTAAAGACCAACTGAAGATAACTAAAAAGGCAATACAGGGAGCAAAGATGAGGTGTGAAGGTAAGCTAGCCAAGAATATAAAAGAGGATAGTAAAAGCTTCTTTAGGTATGTGAAGAGGAAAAAATTAGTTAAGACAAAAAATTAGTTGGACCGAGCCCTAGTGAGACCACACCTGGAGTATTGGTCCCCTAATTTGAGGAAGGACATTCTTGCTTTTGAGGGAGTGCAGCGTAGGTTTACAAGGTTAATTCCCGGGATGGCTGGACTGTCATATGCTGAGAGAATGGAGCAGCTGGGCTTGTACACTCTGGAGTTTAGAATGATGAGAGGGAATCTCATTGAAACATATAAGATTGTTAAGGGCTTGGACACACTCGAAGCAGGAACCATGTTCCCGATGTTGGAGGAGTCCAGAACCAGGGGCCACAGTTTAAGAATAAGGAGTAATCCATTATAAAAGATGAAATAGCGGCACATTTGGATAGCAGTAACAGGATCGGTCCGAGTCAGCATGGATTTACAAAGGAGAAATCATTCTTGACTAATCTTGTGGAATTTATTGAGGATGTAACTAGGAAAATGGACAATGGAGAGCCAGTGGATGTAGTGTACCTGGACTTTCAGAAAGCATTTGATAAGGTCCCACATAGGAGATTAGTGGGCAAAATTAGGGCACATGGTATTCGGGGTAGAGTGCTGACATGAATAGAGAAGTGGTTGGCAGACAGGAAACAAAGAGTAGGGATTAGCGGGTCCCTTTCAGAATGGCAGGCATGACTAGTGGGGTACCGCAAGGCTCGGTGCTGGGACCGCAGCAATTTACAATATAAATCAAAGAGGAATTGAATATAGGAGCAAAGAGGTCCTTCTGCAGTTGTACAGAGCCCTAGTGAGACCACACCTGGAGTATTGGTCCCCTAATTTGAGGAAGGACATTCTTGCTTTTGAGGGAGTGCAGCGTAGGTTTACAAGGTTAATTCCCGGGATGGCTGGACTGTCATATGCTGAGAGAATGGAGCAGCTGGGCTTGTACACTCTGGAGTTTAGAAGGATGAGAGGGCATCTCATTGAAACATATAAGATTGTTAAGGGCTTGGACACACTCGAAGCAGGAACCATGTTCCCGATGTTGGGGGAGTCCAGAACCAGGGGCCACAGTTTAAGAATAAGGAGTCATCCATTTAGAATGGAGACGAGGAAACATTTTTTCTCACAGAGTCTGTAGAATTCTCTGCCTCAGAGGGCGGTGGAGGCAGGTTCTCTGGATGCTTTCAAGAAAGTGCTTGATAGGGCTCTTAAAAATAGCGGTTAGGGGAAATGGGGAGAAGGCAGGAACGGGGTACTGATCGGGGATGATCAGCCATGATCACATTGAATGGTGGTGCTGGCTCAAAGGGCCGAATGGCCTACTCCTGCACCTATTGTCTATTGTCTATTGTGACGTTGGGAAAAGGGGAAGTACAATGGGATCTGGGGGTCCTTGTTCATCAGTCACTGAAAGTAGGCATGCAGGTACAGCAGGCAGTGAAGAAAGCGAATGGTATGTTGGCCTTTATAACGAGGACTGTCATATGTTAATAATGATGGATAAAGGGGAACCGGTGGATGTGGTATACTTGGACTTCCAAAAGGCTTTTGACAAGGTGCCACATAAGAGACTATTGCTAAAAATAAAAAATTATGGGATTGGGGGTAATATATTAGCATGGGTAGAGGATTGGCTAACAAATAGGAAGCAGAGAGTGGGGATAAATGGTTCATACTCGGGATGGCAACCGGTAACTAGCGGGGTTCCGCAAGGGTCGGTGCTGGGACCCCAGTTGTTCACAATTTATATAAATGATTTGGAGGAGGGAACCAAGTGTAATATATCAAAATTTGCGGACGATACGAAAATGGGAGGGAAAGTAGGGGATGAGGAGGATAGGAAGAGTCTGCAAAAGGATATAGATAAGCTAGGTGAGTGGGCAACAACTTGGCAGATGAAATTTAATACTAATAAATGTGAAGTCATTCACTTTGGGGAAAAAAATGATAGGGCAAGTTATTTTCTAAATGAGGAGGAGCTGCGTTGTAATGCAACGCAAAGGGATCTAGGGGTATTAGTACATGAATCACTAAAAGTCAGTATGCAGGTGCAGCAAGCAATCAGGAAGGCCAATGGAGTTTTGGCCTTTATTGCTAGGGGGATTGAGTATAAAAACACGGAGGTCTTGCTGCAGCTGTACACGGTATTAGTGAGACCACATTTGGAATACTGTGTACAGTTCTGGGGTCCATACTTAAGAAAGGATGTACTAGCCCTGGAGGCAGTGCAGCGAAGGTTTACAAGATTAATTCCTGCAATGAGGGGATTGACATATGAGGAAAGGTTAAGTAAGCTGGGACTCTACTCTTTGGAGTTTAGAAGAATGAGAGGCGATCTCATTGAAACGTATAAGATCGTGAGGGGCCTTGATCGGGTGGATGCACCGAGGATGTTCCCAATGATCGGGGAGGCTAGAACTAGGGGACATAGTTGCAGAGTGAGGGGGGGCTCTTTTAAAACTGAGATGAGGAAGAACTTCTTCACCCAGAGGGTGGTTAGTTTGTGGAATTCACTGCCCCAGGGAGCAGTGGAAGCAGAAACGTTAAATATATTTAAGTCAAAAATAGATGGACCTAGGTATGGTTAGTATAGTAAGACCTGAGTGATCTCCTGGACAAGTGTCGATCGCCTGGATTGGGTCGGAGAGTAATTTCCCAGAGACACTACCCTCCCCTTTATACCGCTATCACCCCTCTCCACCCCAAAAACCTCGTGATCTCCTGGGGGAGGCAAAAAACCGGATAAAAACCCAGGTCCAATTCGGGAAAAAAATCCGGGAAATTCCTCTCCGACCCCAATCCAGGCGATCGACACTTGTCCAGGAGATCACTCAGGTCTTACTATACTAACCATACCTAGGTCCATATCCCTGCCCTCTCCCCGTAGCCCCTTATCCCCTTGGCAGCTAAAAAACCATCTATTTTAGTCTTAAATATATTTAAAGTTTCTGCTTCCACTGCTCCCTGGGGCAGTGAATTCCATAAATTAACCACCCTCTGGGTGAAGAAGTTCTTCCTCATCTCAGTTTTAAAAGAGCCCCCCCTTATTCTGCAACTATGTCCCCTAGTTCTAGTTTCCCCGATCATTGGGAACATAAACGCGGGCCAAGTGCGTTGTGACGCTTGCAAAAAGGTGGGGCATTTTCGAAGAAATTGTCCCAGGACCCGGGCTGCCAGTTCCACCACGATGGCCCAGGAAAGCACTACTGGCCCATCTGGGGCTGCTGGTTTGACCACGGTGGCCCGTGAAGGCATTACTCCCCTACCCCCAACCCCTATCCCCCCACCACCCCCATGTCCAGTACCTGTGGCGGTGGATGCCGGAGAAGTGCGTGGGGTGGATGGGAAGGTTTGGGAGCAACAGCGGGGGAAATAAGTCAAGAAAAAGAAGAAACATCTCCAGGCGGGTCCCCTAGAAGATGATCACCTCCAAGCGGGACTCCTGGCAGCAGATAATTTTGTGCTCGCCTCAGAGATAGATGGTAGTGCGGAGGTAGAGGTTTCTGCAATGGAGCTCACCGTCCCACCGCACGCCAGTGGTTGGAAGAGGAGGAGGCATGGGTCCTCCGATACAGAGAAGGGCCCTGAAGGTCAGGGGCAACCTGAAGGGGAGCCTTCCCCTCCTGTTGAGGTGGAGAACCCAGGGCACGCTTTCCATGAGGGGGAGGATGCCTCTGTAGGTCAGGGACCACCTGAGAGTGGCGATATATTACTCTTGGGGGCTGTCCCCCCAGAGAACGCGTCTGCTAGCTTAGTGGATGACCAGGGGCAGCCTGAAGGGGAGGATTTGGGTGAGGGGGTGGGTCCCCAACATGAGCTCCCTGTTGAGGCCCAGTTGAGGAGTGTGATGCCCCACTGGTTGAGGGAGCAGGGGAGACTCCAGTAACATCGGCCCCTGAGGGCCACAGTGAGGTGATTCACCTGGTGGTGGGGTACGGGGACTCTCTGGGTGACTGTGCAGGGGCGGGTACCCTGGGTGAGGAGGAGGGTAAGATCGTTCCGGATCGTGTCCTTCGGTCGGACTCCAGACAGGCCCGCTTACAGCAAGGCCCGGAGACTTGGTCCGACTTCACTGTTCCCAATCCGGTTACAGAGGGTGGTGGGAGCGTGCAGGAGAATGGCCAATTGTCAGATAGCTTGCCGCAGTCAGAGGCACTGGTACCTGCCCCTGTCACTGATCCTGGGGGTGGGATGGTGACAGAGGAGGGACTGTGTGATGTGGCTGAAATGCTCACCTCACAGGGAGGGGTGAGTGAGGCGGCTGAGAGTAGTAACCTTCCAGACCCGGGCTCGGACATTGAGTGCGAGGAGGAGGAGTCGCGGAGTCCATCGACAGTGAGTTGACGGACTGCTCCACCCGCGGCCCCGTGTCTCGACTTGTCGAAGTCTGGGAACTTCGGAAGTTCTTACAGGACACTAGAGGGAGTAGGAACAAGGTGGATTTGGCTGTCGACCGCTGGTCGGATCTGAGGGCGCCCATGCGGTCCATTCATGCCATCCTTCAGAAGAAGGGGAATGAGGCGGGACTAATAAGAAATGAGAGGCGCCAGTTCCAAGAGTTTTTTAAGGCCCTAAAGAGAGGGCAGAAGGTTAGGGGCGGCTCCAATCCTTCACCGGGGGCGGGTAAAAGATCTAGTGTACTTTCAAAATGAAGCTCACTATAGCCAGCCTGAATATCAATGGGGGCAGGGGGTCTCTCCGTAGGTTTCACCATCTCTCAGTGCTCAGGGACGGGAGGTATGCGGTGAGCTTCCTGCAGGAAACACCTACTGTGGCTAGTGATGAACCCACCTGGCTCCTGGAGTGGGAAGGGGGGGGGGGGTCTACATGAGTCATCTCAGCTCCAATTCGAGTGGAGTGGCCTTCCTGTTGGCCCCGTCTTTCCAGCCAGAGATCCTCAAAGTGCAGGACATTGTACCAGGCCGTTTGCTGTATCTGGCCGTGCGCTTGGATGGCGTGCCATTACACTTCATTAATGTGTACGCCCCCAAGATCGGCGTAATGCAGACGAGCTTAACAAGGGAAGTGACCACGTTGTTGAATACTATCGACCGTGTGTGTTTTCCTTGGGGGAGATTTTAATTGTGCCCTCGAGGCAAGAGATCGCACTGGCATTCAGCGTGACCCGGGTGCAGTAAAGACTTTAAGGGAGATGGTGGACTCTTTTGAGCTGGTAGATGCTTGGCGGAATTTCCACCCCGACTCTAACGCCTTCTCGTACAGGTTTGAGGGTGGTGGTTCCCGTATTGATCATTTATACGTGTCCAAGGCCTATGTCTCCTGTGTTTCGGCGGCCTCCATGCAGCCGGCACCATGCTCGGACCATTGCCTGGTGCGAGTGGATTTTATCCCGATGCGCACACGGGCTGGGTCCGCGTACTGGCATTTTAATAGCCAGCTGTTGGAGGATTGCCGATTCCA
The DNA here is from genome assembly GCF_010909765.2 of Amblyraja radiata. Classification (NCBI taxonomy): domain Eukaryota; kingdom Metazoa; phylum Chordata; class Chondrichthyes; order Rajiformes; family Rajidae; genus Amblyraja; species Amblyraja radiata. The sequence goes on along the minus strand of NC_045963.1, from coordinate 6,398,776 downwards.
GGATTCATTCAGGCAGTTCTGGGCGAGGTGGAGAGAGAGGCAGGGGCATTTCCTTTCCCTAAGGCAGTGGTGGGACGTGGGGAAGGCCTACGTCCGTCTGTTTTGCCAGGACTACGCGAGGGGGTCGACTAAGAGGCGAGACTCCGAGATCGGACGGCTTGAGAGAGAGTTGCTCCACTCGGAGGCACGTCTGGATCAGACTGGTGGGGCTTCGTGTGAGTGGGAGGAGTACCAGGAGAAGAAGGGAGCACTGAGGGACTTGCAGCTTAGGAGGTCCCGGGGTGCGTATGTGAAGTTGCGAGTCCAGATGTTGCACGATCTGGACCGCGCCTCCCCCTTTTTCTTTTCTCTGGAGAAGGGGCGAGGAGCCCGCAGGCAGCTTGTTGAGTTGCTTGCGGATGATGGCTCCTCTGTCACAGATCCAGAGAGCATTGGTGCCTCGGTTGGGTCTTTCTACAAGACACTGTTCTCGGCAGGCACATCGAGTGGGGAGGCGCAAGAGGTCCTGTGGGAGGGCTTACCTGCTGTGTGCAAGGATGTGGCTGAACACCTGGATGATCACCTAACTCTGGAGGAGATGACTGGTGCCCTGCACCAGCTCAAGGGGGGAAAGTCTCCAGGGCTGGATGGGCTGACTGTGGAGCACCTTAGAGCCTTCTGGGATGTCCTGGGGGGAGACTATATGAAGGTCCTGGGAGAGAGCCTGGCGACTGGGGAGATGCCCTTCTCGTGGCGCAGGGCAGTTGTTGTCCTGCTGCCCAAGAAGGGCGATCTCCGCCTTTTGAAGAACTGGAGCCCGGTCTCTCTCCTCAGCACGGACTATAAAGTTTTGCCCGGGCATTGGCGAATCGCCTGTGTTCCGTGCTGTCCCAGGTGATCCACCCTGACCAGTCGTACACAGTCCCGGGCCGGTCCATCCAGGACAATGTTCATCTGGTTCGGGACCTGATCTATCTGACCCAGGGGGCTGGTCAGTCAGTCGCCTTTCTCTCCCTCGACCAGGAGAAGGCGTTCGACAGGGTGGAGCACGACTACCTTCTGGGGACTCTGTAGGCGTTCGGATTTGGACCACACTTTGTGGCCTGGGTTCGACTTTTATACACTGCTGCAGAATGCCTTGTTAAGGCCAACGGCTCTTTGTTGGCCCCCATTCCCTTTGAGAGGGGGGTTCGTCAGGGATGTCCCATGTCCGGCCAGCTGTACTCCATCTGTGTTGAGCCTTTCCTGTGCCTTCTCCGGAGGCGGTTGACAGGCCTGGCTTTACCGGGGCCGGGGATGGAGGTGGTCCTCTCGGCCTACGCCGATGATGTCATTCTGATGTTCACCGACCCTGTTGACCTGCGGAGGATGCGTGAGTGCCAGCAGGTTTTCTCGGCTGCTTCCTCCGCCAAGATCAACTGGGGGAAGAGTTCTGGTCTCTTTTTTTTTTTTTTTTTTTTTTTTTTTTTTTTTTTTTTTAAATCAAAAATATTTATTCAAATATTAAAATTGTATTTACAATACAATAAAACAAAACACCACCATAATGCAAGATCAACAATTATGCTAATCAACTGCTAAACAACTATATTACAATCCTTGTCAAGGATACATTCAACCTCCCTCGGTGCCCAGCGGTCGCGGAACTCCCTCAGGGTGCCCGTAGACAGGGCGTATTCCCTTTCCATCCGCACCCGGGCACGGACGTATCCCCGGAAAAGGGGCAGGCAGCTGGCTCGGGTAGAGCCCTCCACCGTCTGGCGCCGTGACTCGCGGATGGCCAGCTTGGCGAGTTCTGGTCTCTTGGTGGGTGGGTGGCAGGTGGACTCTCTGCCGGAGGAGATGGCAGGTTTTGCGTGGAATACCACGCACCTCCTCTATCTGGGGGTCTACCTGAGTCCCGATGAGAGGGGGTGGCCGGCGAACTGGCAGGAGCTGGAGGCGAAGGTGATCGCCCGGCTGGGACGTTGGTCCGGCCTACTTGGTGTGCTCTCTTACCGGGGCAGGGCTGTAGTTATAAACCAGCTGGTGGCCTCTCTGCTGTGGTACCGGATGGCCACTATGGTCCCGTCCTCTTATTTTATAACCATGTTACAGAGGAGATTGGTCAACTTCTTCTGGGGTGAGAGGAACCACTGGGTCTCCGCTGGGGTTCTGAGTCTCCCGTTGGAGGAGGGTGGTCAGGCGCTGGTCTGTATTCGTACCTAGGTGGCAGCTCTCCGACTCAGGACCCTGCGGAGGTACATCTACTCGGACTACCCTCCTAAATGGCACGTGCTGGCGACGTATTTTTTCCGCCAGGGGCGCTGCCTTCAGGAGGGCTCACGGCTCCCAGTAGCGGGCATGAGTCGACGCGCTAGGCGGGATAGGCGGGAGTTGCCTGGCTTTTACCGTGACCTCCTGAAGGCCAGGAATTTGGTCACCTTCAGCCAGGGCCCTGCTCCTCAGGGGGAGGGGGGTGTCGTGGCTGTGATGGTGGGTGTTGAGGAGAGGCGTGTGCATGGAGCGATTCCGGACGAGCTTACCCCCGCTCAGTCGGAATTGTTCGTAGGGCCCATGGCCCGGGTCCCTCCCCGAGAGCCGGCCCCATGCAACATGAGCCGCCTTTCCGAGATGCCCAGCGTGCCGTTCTGTAACGCGGAGAGGCGCGTACTGTACAGGCTGCTCCTGCACACTCTCCACTTCCTCGCCCTCGTCTTCCGTCCAGACACACCCTGGCGGTCCGTGTTACCACCAGACGAGGGGAGTGGTCCCGTGGAGGTCTCTCTACAAGGGAGTCCTCCCCCTTTACATCAGGGACCTGGGGTGGAGAGTGTTGCACAAAGCCGTGGCCTGTAATAGGTATTTGAGCCGGTTCACGGACTCTTCCCCTGCTTGTCATTTCTGCGGTGAGGAAGAGACCGTGTTCCATGTGTACATAGAGTGTGAGAGGTTGCAGCCAGTGTTCGAGTATCTGAAAGGGCTGCTCCTCAAGTTTTGGCTACATTTTAGTCCAACGCTATTAATTTATGGGCACCCGGTACAGAGGGGGGAGGGTTGGGAGGGAGGAGGGGGTCTCCCTGTCAGTCTGCTCCTGGGCCTGGCCAAGGCCATTCGTGGGTCCAGGCAGCGGGCACAGCGGTCGCCTGCCTGCCCCTTTTCCGGGGTTACGTCCGAGCTCGCGTGTCCCTAGAAAAGGAACACGCGGTGTCCACTGGGACTGTGGAGGCCTTCTGTGAATGCTGGTCACCACAGGAGGTTGAATATATTATAGATAAAAATGTTAATATTTTAATTTGATAATTTTGTTTAAGTGTTTTTTAAATTGCTTGAGCTTTTTCCGGGTCTACGTCCGTGCCCGCCTGTCCCTGGAGAGGGAACACGCGGTGTCCATGGGGACTTTGGAGGCCTTCCGTGAATGCTGGTCGCCGTTGGAGGTCGAGTGTTTTGTTGATAAAGTTGACGTTATATTAATTTGATGATCGTTTGTTTGTAAACTGTCAACATAGGCAGTCTTTGATTGTGTTAATACTCTATGTTTATTTTATTTTTTGAATAAAAGTAGTTTCATTAAAAAAAAATTGTTTTTAAAAAGTACCTGCTGGAGCCACTTGAGATAGTTTGGCTCGTCACCTGACCATGAGGTTTCTTGTGGCTGACCCATTAGGCTTTTTCTCTCCCTCGAGGATTTCTTATTGTGTCGATGTAATTCAATAAGTGGGTCATGACACATAACCGTGGTTCAGGTGGGTATGCCCGGAATTCCATGACTGGACCTGATGTTCCTGGTCTGCTCTGTTTGACCAGCTCCTGAATGGTTAAAGTAACACGGTCTGGTGTTATAACCATATTGTCCAATCGTAGTAGATGGAGGAACTGGACTCTTTGTGCTGAGACAAGGCCATCAGTATGACCGTCTTCAGGGTGGGCTGTTCCAGGGTGAGGGATCTGGCTGGTGACCATCCCCTAAGGTACGTCAGGTCCACACTGACATCCCAGATTTGGGTGTACCTAGGTCTGGGGGATTAGAGTTGAATATGCCTCTCCTGAATTTGATCACCAGTGGGTGGTACCCTATGGCCTGTTGTCCTGGTGCCTGAGTTAAGTAGGCTGACAGATCACTTCTGGCTGTATTGATGGCGCAGTAGCTGAGTCCTTCATTGTGGTGAAGACCTGCCAGGAACTCCAGTACAGGTTTTGTTGTAGTTGAATATGTAGTTCCTGTATTTGAACAGTATCTTCCCACTTCTTGATGTTCGCCAAGTATGTTCCCTAGTGGATATGCGATGGGATGCTATCATCGTGTCGATAGTGCTGTCTGACAATCCAGGCCCAGCAGTGGTCTTCCCAATTCTGCAACCCAGGCCCAGCAGTGGTCTTTTCAAATCTGCAACCCAGTAGTTTAATTTATCGTGGCATGGGTGGCTTATGTCTGAAACTGGGTGAGTTGATAAGTCTGGGCTACTGGGAAAATCATTAGGGTTTTGATGACCATGTCGGGGACCACTGGGAACCATGACTGTGGGTTTAGTCGGGTACTATCAAAATACTTGAAGCAGAGTCCATCTGTATTTTGCGTAGTACCCGACTGATGAGGCCGTAGTACCCGACTGATGAGGCCGTAATAACTGACTGATGAGGTCGAAAAAGAGGAGAACATAGAGATTAGATTCCCCCCCCCCTTCAATTGAAATATAAGGAAATCGATATCTGGTGTTCCATATTGCTTTGTAATTTCAGCAAATACTTTGGTTTAATATGTCTGTTTACAGTATTTAGCTCACCTGGTAGGTAAGTTGCTGATGGTCGAATATGTTTGACGACATACGGTTACCAATTGTTAAATAAATTGTCACATGATATCGATTTTATTCTGCCCAAGTGGTTTGGTATTTGCCACCACTGTGATCTTGTTAATTTATAAACGAACATGCAAAATGGTGCACTACTGAATAATATGCTTTTACCAATAGAACGTACTCAATATTTCCAACTAGGTTTTATGCCCAATGTCTATAGTGATGACGACTCCAGATTAGTCCATTTGCCACCATGTTCTGGGTATGGGTATTTAGTTTAAACACTAGCACCTTAGCTCTAATGGAAAGGTTCAAGTTAAGTAGCTGGTAATGCTGCTACTAATTCCCAATTACTCTTGCCACTTTGTTGAATGGTTGGTTGATTGTTACCATTAACTGGTACAGGTTGTGTCATACGCTGACTCTCCTTATGGCAATGTTATAGATGAGTGGATAGAGTTAATTAAATACCAGATAGTCAATAGTTGTGGATGGTGTCAACGTAGATTTATCTGGATTGTATGACAGAGCCCAGGCTAAATAAGTTTTAGTAGCTAATGCTGCTGATTAGCTATTTCCATGGATTTGTCTGTCGTTAATATCATAGAGACATGCCATGACGATATGTTCCTTAACAGTGTCAGGGCTGGTTTGAATATCTGGAAACAGTTTTGGCTCATATTAGCCATTGTCAATAATTTATACTGCCATAGTTACCCCATCCAGGTAAATTGTGGTATCTCCGAAAATCTTTATGAATGGGTACTGAATAGTGTGCATCTTTTAAGTTGATGTCTACCATAAAGTATCCTAGGAAATAGTAAGATTAAACGAGAACTTACCAGTTTGAAGTTTGATCTGTATTTTATGAGGAGTTACGATGAGGGATTACGTGAAGAACCCCGCCACGGCGCATGCGTGTCATTCTTCAAAGCAGCGGTGTGAAATCACAGATAACTGTAATGACTAAACATAGTAAGATTAGAGAAGAGATACCAGTTAAGTATATGATCAAGGGTGGGAGCGGAGGGCACGTAATCCCTCATCGTAACTCCTCATAAAATACAGATCAAACTTCAAACTGGTAAGTTCTCGTTTAATCTCAATATTTTACTTCGGAGTCACGTGAGTGACTACGTGAAGATTTTAAAGCTCTGTGATTTCATGCCGTGGAAACGAGTGCCTTGACTGTAGGAGGAATTGTGTTAACATAATTTGGACATGAATTCGACATTGAAATCATAAAATTTGTTAACACAAATTTATAACTCCTATTTATGGGTTTAAATTAATTTACAGAACTTAAAATTGTTTCTGCAAACGTTCCAGGTTTCATTACTGGTTTATTATAAAATAATTGGAATGTTTTCCCTAGACCATCCTGCTGCCTTGAGGATTTGGTCCATTGGTACATCCAACTGTATCGCTGCCGATGTAGCTGCAGCCCTGGTGGAAAGAGATTTTAAAATATTAGTATCCACCCCAGCCTGTGTTAGCACCTGTTTCAGCCATCTTGAGATGGTCTGGACCGTCACTCTTGGTGTGGTTGCTAGTGGCTGACCAAAATGTGCCTTTTCATTGCCTCTTAGGATTTTCGTTTTCTTCATGAATAACGACAGATGTCTTACTATACACAGACGGTCATCTGTTGGGTATGACCTAATTGTATATTGAGGCCTGCTGATCCCTTTCTGTTCTGCTTACTACTCATAAATATGAAACGTAATATTTTCTGTTGAGGAAGTCATGTTGTCCAGTCTAGTTTTTGGAGTGACTGTATCCTCTGTGCCGTGACCAATACCATTAGCATGACTGTTTTAATGTCAGTCTGTGTAGGGACAGAACTGTTGCTGGAGACCAATTCCTGAGCATCTTCAGGATAATTCTTACATCCCATAATTGGGAGTATCTGGTTTTTGGGGGATAGTATTAAAAATTCCCCTCATAAGTTTTGTACCAGTGGGTGAGTCCCAACAGTGTAATGCTCTGTCCCCTGCCATAGGTAAGTCGATAGGGCACTTCTGGCGCAGTTGATGGCACTGTAACTGAGCCCCTCATCATAGAGGAGGCCTGCCAGATATTCCAGAACAGACAGGATGTTCATGTCTCTGTAGGTGATGTTGTTTTTATGGCAGAGCATCGCCCACTCCCTGATATAGACTGTAGCAATAAATCTGGTCTATGAGGGATGGTGATACATGGTTCTAATACCATGTTTGATACCACTGGGAACCATGGTTGTGTAGGCCAATCGGGTACTACCAATACCAGATGCAGTCTTGTTGTATTTCCTTAATACCCGACTGATGAGGCAGGAAAAGGAGGGAATGCGTAAATAAACAATTCCCCCCCCCCCCCCCCCCCCCCCCCCCCCCAATGCAGCGAAAATGCATCTGTCGCCGCTGCCCCAGGGTCTGGTTCCCATGAAACATAATTTGATAACTGGTGGTTAAGTCTAGATGCGAATAAATCGATATCTGGTGTTCCATATTTTGCTGTGATATCAGCAAATACTATTTTATTCAACATCCATTTGGTGTTTTCATTAAGTTTGCGTGACCTGGTGTCTGCCACTGAATTTAGTCTTCCTGGTAGGTAAGTGGCTGATATCCAAATATCTCTCTGGATACACCATTGCCAAATTGTATAGCCAGATTGTCACATGATGTCAATTTGTTTCCACCCTGTGGTTAATGTATGCTACCACGGTGGTATTGTCTATCTGTGTCTAACATGCTGGTGATATGACCCAGTACAATATGACTTTAGGCCATGTAATGCCCCAACATTCCCAGGTAGTTTATGCCCAGTGTGAGTAATAATGATGCCTCCTGGGCAGTCCATCTACCTCCACAGGTGGTGATGGTATTGGTGGCTCCCCACCCAAGTGCACTGGCATCAGTTTGTAGTACCATGGAAGGGTTACTGACAATGATTGGATTGGAACAAAGCCAGATGTTATCTATCCACCATTTTAGTTCCATTTTAGCTTGATTGGTAGTTTCATAGATCTGTCAAAGTGACCTGCATAATTTAGAGTGCTTGTATTTTGCTCTCTGTAAGTTTTGGTAATGTAGAGGTCCAAATTGTGTGGCTGGAAAGGCAGCCATCATTATGCCAATTACTTTGCTACCAATCTGATGGATGGTTTGCTGATGTCAGTGAGGTTATTGCAAGCCTCTATTAAATCTCTAGCCTTTCCCTTAGGCAGAGTCACCGACATGTGAACTGAGTCAATGGTGAAACCCCAGATAGTCCATAGTAGTGGAAGGCGTTAGTTTAGATTTGACTGGATGGAAAATGAATCCCAGTTTTCCAATAACTTTTTTGTGGCTGTTACAGTTTGTTTGGCCAATTACAAAGTTTTGCCCACAATGAGTATGTCATCTAAATATGCCATGACCATGTGAGTACGTTTCCGTAGAAACGCTAGGGCTGTTTTCAAATTTTTTGTAAACAGCCTGGGGCTGATGATAACCCATTTGGCAGTGCTTTATACAGTCAGAGTTGTCCCATCCAGTTGAATTTTAAGTAACATCTGTGGTCACCTCGTATAGGCACTGAATAGTAAGCATCTTTTAAATCGATGCTGGCCATTGAAGTAACCTTTGGAAATTAATTGTTAAGGAGTAACAAAGGTAGCTATTTTGTCAGATCTATGATGATGCGATAACCATCATCTTTTTGTTTTTGATAAATATATTGGACATAAATTCTAATGGTTCGTGTTGAGTTTTCTCAATTACACCTTTTATGTAAAGCCGCTTCAGTTCAGCTTGCGCTTTTGATATTCCTTTATCAGAAGGCACGAACATTCGGTTCAGTATATGTTGAACTGGAGGGCTGTACTTGTGTATAAACTCTATTGTATATCCCTGGATACTGCTTAAGATGTAAGTATCGGTTGTTATCATGCTCCATGCATTCAGAAATAGTGTAATCTCCACCCAACCTCCGTGATCCCTGTATATTGTAGGGAACCAGACCCACCTACCTCAATAGTTACCAGTGGTAGGTTTACTTTTTGTAGGTTCTTTGCTGCTGTTGTCACGCTGGGGTCTGGATTTTCGGTTTGGTTGGCGTTGGATGTCCCCGCATCTTCCAAGAAGGCCGGCCTGGGCCATGGCCTATAAAGACTCATGTTTTGGGTACCGGACCTTCGAGCTTTCACCAGTTCTGCTGGTGGGTGCGTGGGGGTGCTGTCTTTGGCCGTAGTGGGTTCCAGTAGGTTCTCTTGTTCTTGCACCCCCTGCACACTTGTCTTTCCTTCTGCGGACCCCTCTTCCAGGTCAGCCCAGAACTGACCCGCAGTGCTCCCCTCTGATGAGGTAGAAGCACTGTGCAGCCCTTCAAGAGGTACTGCTGTGGGTTTATCATAGGGCCCACAGTGACCCGACTCCATCTCCCGGAGTCTGTCACGTTGGAGCAAAGCTCCATACACCGCTCCATCCGGCTCCAGCGCTCTCGGGCGCTGGCCGCCCGCTGTTGTTCAAAGTCGGACTCCTCTGAGTCCACGACCTTGTTTGTTTTGTGTCTAGCCTTTCCACCCGGCCGCGTGGATCTGGCCGGTGCGGAGGCGACATCGGGCACAGCTGATCCCACTATCGGTGATCCGAGTGCCGCTGGCTGCTGCTGGCTGCCCGCTGCTCCGCGGTCCTCCCTCTCCAGCTTTGTTCTTACTGCCCTTCCGTGGAGTGGATATGGCCGGTGTGGAGGCGACATCGGGCACAGCTGATCCCATCTAGCCCACCAGCTTTGTCGCAGCCCGTTGGTTTCTCCACCTGAAATCAGCATGGTAAAACACAAAAAGACCGCAGCTCTTACCTGCAGGTCCAGGTTGAAATTGTCGCTACGGGTGAACGTCGTTCCACCCCGTCTGCTGCCGTTATTGACTTGTCCAAAAGTCAACGGCCCTCTTTAAATAGTCTCCCGCCCGGCCGTGGTGTTCTGGCCGGCGCGGGACCAAAAGTCGGCACAGCTGATCCCTTCAGCTGCTGCTGGCTCCCGCAACTTCGCGGTCCTCCCCAGCCAGCTTCCTAGCAGCACTTGTGGACACTATTTTGTCCAACTTCCCCCCCTGTGAAAAACCCAGCGCGGGGAACATTAATTTTTGCTTCCCTCTCCCGCCCGGCCGGGCCCGGTGTGGGAGCGAGTAGGGAGCGAAAGTCGGGCACAGCTGTTCCCATTACGGGAGATTAGCGTGCCTTTGGCTGCTGCTGCCGGCTGCCCGCTACTCCGCGGTTCTCCCCCGCCAGCTTTCCCGCAGCCTTCATGGATCCGGTCCATGTCTCCACCTAAAAGGTAAGAGTCTTCTTACCTGCTGTTCCCGACTTTCAAATTCTGGAACGCAGAGTCTCCTTACCTGCTGTTCCTGGCTTTCAAATTTTGCCGCTAGGGGAACGTCGTTCCCCCTTGCTGTGACTTGTTGCAATGCGTGTAGCGATATGACACGCATGCGCCGTGGCGGGGTTCTTCACGTAGTCACTCGCGTGACTCCGAAGTAAAATCCATGGTTAGCAGTTACAAGTTTCCATAAGTGTGTAACCTGGTGAAAACACTCAAGTGGCTAAGTCAATGATGGTGCGACATTCACCATCTTTGGGTTTTTTGGTACCAAAGGTTCATATTAGGCTTCTTTATGACCCCTTGTATATCATCTCCAGTTAGCTAGTCCCTCATGTTATTTTTTAGTGGGAGGGTAGACCCCTTTGGGGTGCATGCTGAACTGGTGGTAGGTTTCTTAATTCAATTTTTATCCTTGAATACTTTTGGTATATAACTACCAAGTGTGATAGATCTTCATGCTTCCAACCCAGGTGTGACCCCCCCCCCCCTGTTAGTACAAACCCTTCACCTTTTATGTGGTGGTAGGAACCATACTTATCTGTCTTCACTGTTGTTTAGTGGTGTGTTAATTTCTTCGGTTTCTGGTTCCTTGTCTGTAGGGATGGTGTTGTTGGAGGGTGGCGCATTTTCCATGGATCCTGGCCTGAAAAGGCTTACGGGGGTTGGCATGCGGGCCCCGAGCTTTCACCAGTACCATTAAGTAGACGCTTACCGGTGAACGCGTGGAGGTACTGCTGTCTGGTTTTGTGTGGTGCTCATTCCAGGCCCTGCCCTGTTGATGCGAATATCTTGGACACTTCGTCCAGTTTCTTAGGCTTGGTTTGGTAACTTTGCCAGATAGCAGGATCTGTGGTTGTGAGGTCGGCGTTCTCACAGTCCTGTGAATTTTTTAGGTTGAGGGCAGGTTTTATAACTGCCTTCGAGAAGTTGCGGAGCATACTGTGAACAGTAGGGTCAGGTGTTTTGCCATACTACCCTGCCCCTCTGGAATGAGCATGCGAAAATGATAGCCGACGACAGGGGTATCAAATGCAATTTGAGATATTTGGGTTTTTAAAATGCCATGCTCAATGTACCCCCCAATAATGGTGGGCACTTTGAGTAAATGCAATTTTGGGGAGGTGTGATGAAATCCAACGCCTCATGACTACCTGTCTTGGAGAGGTTTTTTTGAAAAGAACAGGTAGGAAGCTGGCCGTCAGTTTAGACTGTAAAGCCATCTCGCTAGTGGTGTAGCCACGTAGCGGACTCACACCCAGCAGCTCTTCCTGATCCTGTACCTCAAGCATTCTCCCGATGTTGTTCAGCCAGTGACCCCTCTTCTTGACCAGCCCAGCCCTGGTCGCCATCGATCCCTCGATAAGGGAGATGGCCAGTGCTGTAGTGCACTGGAGTGGGAGTGTTATGCTCCCTTGGCGGGCTTGCCCCTGCTCCCGAGGCAAGTCTCGCTGGAGTGTTTGGCTCCATGTCCTTACTCTAGGCTTGGAGAACAGACACTCCCTTGCTCTCGGGTGGTAGTTTGATGTGCCGGTTCCATCTTCCGTGTCTGTCTCCAGCCCGAGGTTTGGTTCTGACTTTGCTACTAGAGGCTGCCTGCCGTTTTCGGGCGGCATTTCTGCGGTTCTCGGGCGGCGAGTCTCTTCGTCGGGTGAATGCAGGGATTACCGGCCGTTTTTTTAAATTTCCCTCCAGTCCGCTGCTGTTGGTCAGACAGCTCTTAGCGGACTGGGCATCGGCTCAGTACCCTGACTGTGGACCCCAGCGTGTGCAGTCCCGGTGCCGCCTCTCCCCCCTCCACTGACGGGACGTTCCTTCCCTGGAGTCGAACGGGGGCCGCTTCCCTCTGTGCTGCTTTGCTCTCTCCAGTTTCCCTTGGAGCAACAAAGAGGAGCAAAGTTTGTAAACTCGAACCTGTGGGTAAGTACTTACCTAACGGTCCGTTCCTTCAGGCTTGTAGCGGGAGCGCCCGTACTCCCGTTCGTCGCTGTTGCATCTGCGTGAACGCTCATGGCGCGCATGCATGCTGGACGGGTTCTTCACGTAGTCACTCGCGTGACTCCGAAGTATAATTACAAAGACACTGAGATCATCACAGAGGAGTCTAAAACTAGAGGGCATAGGTTTAAGGTGAGAGGAAAAAGGTTTGAAAGGAGATCTTAGGGGCAACTTATTCACAAAGGGTGTTGTGTACATAAAAACTGCTGCCCGAGGAAGTGGCAGACACCCAGCACAGGAATAGGCCCTTGAGTCCAATGTTCATGCTGACCAAGATGCCCCATCTAAACTAGTTCCATTTGTTTGTGCCCGGCCCATATCCCTCTAACCTTTTCCTATCCATGTACCTGGCCAAATGTCATTCAAATGTTATAATGTCTGCCTGAACTGCCTCCTCTGGCAGCCCATTCCATACACCCAGCACCCTCTGTATGAAAGAGGTGGTCCTCAGCTTCCTTTTACATCTTTCCATTCTCATCTTAAAACCTTCATGTGGTTCTTGATACCCCATACTCTGGGTAAAAAGACTGTGCACTCACGATATATATCTCCTCATGATCTTACACAGCTCTATAAGATCACCCCCTCAGCATGTGTCGGATAGAACTGCAGATGCCGTTTCAAATCGAAGGTAGACACAAAATGCTGGAGTAACTCAGCGGGACAGGCAGCATCTCTGGAGAGAAGGAATGGGTGACGTTTCGGGTCGAGACCTTTCTTCCGACTGATATCAGGGGAAAGGGCGGGACAGAGATAGAATGTAGTAGGAGATAGTGAGACTGGTGGGAGAACTGGGAAGGGGGCAGATGGAGAGAGAGGGTTAACAAGGGCTATTTGAAGTTAGAGAAGTCAATGTTCATATCGCAGGGCTGTAAGCTGCCCAAGCGAAATATGAGGTGCTGTTCCTCCAATTTGTGCTGGGTCTCACTCTGACAATGGAGGAGGCCCAGGACAGAGAGGTCAGATTGGGAATGGGAGTGGGAGTTAAAGTGCTGAGCAACCATGAGATCAGGTAGGTTTAGGTGGACTGAGCGTATGTGTTCAGTGAAACGATCGCCGAGCCTGCGCTTGGTCTTGCCGATGTAGAGAAATTGACACCTGGAACAGCGGATACAGTAGATGAGGTTGGAGGAGGTACGTGAACCTCTGCCTCACCTGAAAACAATCGTAAGTTCATGTTCATTTATTGTCACATACACCAATTGGTGTAGTGAAATTCACTGGCCAGGTCATTCACACAATTAAAAGCAACAGATCACTCATAAACACATTTTAACATCAACATCCACCACAGTGACTCCTACACATTCCTCACTGTGATGGAAGGCGAAATAAAGTTCAAGTCCTTCCTTTTGTTCTTCCTCGGTCGTGGGCCTCGAGCCCCACGTTGACGGGACGGTCTTGACTCCCGTAGCTGGCGGCTGTCTGGCCCTCCGCGTCGAATCGATCAGCTCCCGCATCGGGGGGAATGTCAGCTCCCCCGGGCCGGGCGATCGAACCTCGTGTCGGGGCTGTCGAACCTTCTGCGGCGTTGGAGCTCCCGACTAGCCTCTCCCGAGACTGATGGTAAGTCCGCAGGCCGCGGTGGGAGCGATCCCAGGCAAGGGATCCGCTCCGATGTTAAGTCCACGCCCCGTGGTGGGGCTCACGACAGTCCGAGGAGGCCTCCAGCTCCAGCGATGGTAGGCCGCAGAGCCCGGAGAATGTGATCACATCTCCAGGGAAGGTAAGAACCTGGAAAAAAAGTGGTGGGTGGTGAGGACAAGGGGGACTCTGTCCCTGTTACGAGTGGGGGGAGGGGAAGCAAGAGCGAAGCTGCGGGATATCGAGGAGACCCTAGTGAAAGCCTCATCTATAGTGGAAGAGGGGAACCCCCATTCCCTAAAGAATGAGGACCTCTGATTCCCTGGTGTGGAACACCTCATCCTGGGTGCAGATGTGGCGTAGACGGAGTAATTGGGAGTAGGGGATGGAGTCTTTACAAGATGCAGGGTGGGAAGATGTGTAGTCTAGATAGCTGTGGGAGTCAGTAGGTTTGTAGCAGATGCCGCTCAATAGTCTGTTTCCTGTGATGGAGACGCTGAGATCTAGAAACGGTAGGGAGATGTCGGAGATGGTCCAAGTGAATTTGAGTGCAGGATGGATATTAGTGGTGAAGTTGATGAAGTCAGTGAGTTCTGCATGGGTGCAGGACGTAGCACCAATGCAGTTGTCAATGTAGTGGAGGTAGAGTTTGGGGATAGGGCCAGTGTACGCTTGGAACAGGGATTATTCGAAGTACCCTACAAAGAGGCAGGCAGAGCTAAGGCCCATGCGAGTGCCCATAGCTACGCCTTGGATCTGGAGGAAGTGGGAGAGTGGAAGGAGAAGCTGTTGAGAGTATGGACCAGCTCTGCTAGGCGGGGGAGAGTATTGGTAGATGGAACTTGGCTGGTTCTGCAATTGGGAAGAAACTGAGGGCTTAATAGACAACAGGTGCAGGAGTAGGCCATTCAGCCCTTCGAGCCAGCACCGCCATTCACCGTGATCATGGCTGATCATCCACAATCAGTACCCCGTTCCTGCCTTCTCCCCATATCCACTTGACTCCGCTATCTTCAGGAGCTCTATTTATCTCTCTCCTCAAAGCCTCCAGAGACCTTCCTGATGAGGGATGGAGGTGTAGAGTGACTGGACATCCATGGTGAAGATGAGGGAGTGGGGGCCTGGAAAATGGAAGTCACTGAGGAGACAAAGAGCGTGTGAGGTGCCTTGGACATAGGTAGGGAGGGATTGGACCAGTGGGGATAGGATGGAGTCGAGGTATGTGGAAATTAATTTGGTGGGACACGAACAGGCAGAAACAATGGGTCTGCCAGGGCAGTTCTGTTTGTGGATTTTGGGGAGAAGGCAAAATCGTGCCGTGCGGGGCTGGGGAACCATAAGGTTGGGGAGCAGGAAGTGATGAAATCAGTAATGGTGCTTGAGATTAAGGCCTGGTGCTCGTCTGTGGGGTCATGGTCCAAGGATAAGTAGGAGGAGGTGTCTGAGAGTTGTCGCCTGGCCTCAGTCCACCTGGTGAGGGATGGAGGTGTAGAGTGACTGGACATCCATAGTATGTCTACTACCCCCCTGGCATCTTGTGCTCCAATGTATAAAGTCCTAGTCTGCCCAACTGCTCCCAATAACTCAGGCTCGAGTCCTAGAAATATCTTCATTAATCTTCTTGCACTCTTTCCAGCTTAATGACAACTTTCCTATAACAGGGTGACCAATACTGAACACAACACTCCAAATGCTGCCTCACCAATGTCTTGTACAACTGTAACATAACCTCCCAACTTCAATACTCAGGAGGACACAAAGCGCTGGAGTAAATCAGTGGGTCAGGCAGCATCTGTGGAGAACATGGATAGGTGACGTTTCACAGAGTGCTGGAGTAACTCAGTGGGTCAGGCAGCATCTGTGGAGAACATGGATAGGTGACGTTTCACAGAGTGCTGGAGTAACTCAAAAGACAATAGACAATAGGTGCAGGAATTGGCCATTCGGCCCTTAGGGCCAGCACCGCCATTCAATGTGATCATGGCTGATCATCCACAATCAGTACCCCGTTCCTGCCTTCTCCACATATCCCCTGACTCCGCTATTTTTAAGAGCCCTATCTAGCTCTCTCTTGATAGTATCCAGAGAACCGGCCTCCACCGCCTTCTGAGGCAGAGAATTCCATAGATTCACAACTCTTTGTGTGAAAAAGTGTTTCCTCATCTCTGTTCTAAATGGCTTACCCCTTATTCTTAAACTGTGGCCCCTGGTTCTGGACTCCCCCAACATCGGGAACATGCTAGTTTCCTGCCTCTAGCGTGTCCAAACCCTTAATAATCTTATGTTTCAATACGATAGCCTCTCATCCTTCTAAACTCCAGAGTATACAAGCCCAGCCGCTCCATTCTCTCAGCATGACAGTCCTGCCATCCCAGGAATTAACCTTGTAAACCTACGCTGCACTCCCTCAATAGCAAGTATGTCCTTCCTCAGATTAGGGGAGCAAAACTGCACACAATACTCCAGGTGTGGTCTCACTAGGGCCCTGTACAACTGCAGAAGGACCTCTTTGCTCCTATATTCAACTCCTCTGGTTATGAAGGCCAACATGCCATTTGCTTTCTTCACTGCCTGCTGTACCTGCATGCTTACTTTCATTGATTGATGACAAAGACCCGCCAGATCCCGTTGTACTTCTCCTTTTCCCCAATTTGACACCATTTAGATAATAATCTGCCTTCCTGTTTTTGCTACCAAAGTGGATAACCTCACATTTATCCACATTAAACTATATCTGCCGTGCATCTGCCCACTCACCCAACCTGTCCATTCTCATAGCATCCTCCTCACAGTTCACACTGCCACCCAGCTTTGTGTCATCTGCAAATTTGCTAATGTTACTTTGAATCTCTTCATCTAAATCATTGATGTATATTGTAAATAGCTGCGGTCCCAGCACCGAGCCTTGCGGTACCCCACTAGTCACTGCCTGACATTCTGAAAGGGACCCGTTAATCCCTACCCTTTGTTTCCTGTCTGACAACCAATTTTCTATCCATGTCAGCACTCTACCCCCAATACCATGTGCCCTCATTTTGCCCACTAATCTCCTATGTGGGACCTTATCAAATGCTTTCTGAAAGTCCAGGTACACTACATCCACTGGCTCTCCCTTGTCCATTTTCCTAGTTACATCCTCAAAAAATTCCAGAAGATTAGTCCAGCATGATTTCCCCTTCGTAAATCCATGCTGACTCGAACCGATCCTGTTACTGCTATCCAAATATGCGGCTATTTCATCTTTTATGATTGACTCCAGCATCTTCCCCACCACCGATATCAGGCTAACTGGTCTATAATTCCCTGTTTTCTCTCTCCCGCCTTTCTTAAAAAGTGGGATAACATTAGCTACCCTCCAATCCACAGGAACTGATCCTGAATCTATGGAACATTGGAACTCAGTGGGTCAGGCAGCATCTGTGGAGAACATGGAAGGGTGCCTCTTCGGGTCAAGTCCCGTCTTCAGATTGGTTGTGCGGGGAGGGGAGAGGCCGGACAAAGTGTGGCAGGTAATAGTTGGGAAAGTTGCGTTGGTGGTTTTTGATATGGGACCAAAGCCAGAGATAAAAGCAAAAAGGTGTAAGACAGAATTGAAGAGTGCACATTGTGAAGCCTGACGGGCCTGTCCCACTTACGTGTCCTTGGCACGCAAATTGCGCGACCTCGCGGTCGCGTTGAGGCGCGACGGTCCCGCGAAGGTCGGGCGCGATTACATGCGTACGCACAGCCGTCTGGAGCGTGCGATGTCATTTGAAGATGGACACAAAGCTGGAGTAACTCAGCGGGTCCAGCAGCATCTCTGGAGAGAAGGAATGGGTGATGTTTCGGGTTGAGACTCTTCTTCAGTCTGAAAAGAAGGGTCTTGACCCGAAACGTCACCCATTGCTTCTCTCGAGTGATGCTGCCGGACCCGCTGAGTTACTCCTGCATTTTGTGTCTATCTTCAATTTTCGTGGCCCCGTTCTTTTTTTTCTTTCTTTTTTTTTCTTTTTTTCTTTTTCTTTTTTTCTTTTTGTTATTTTAATGAAACTACTTTTATTCAAAAAATAAAATAAACATAGAGTATTAACACAATCAAAGACTGCCTATGTTGACAGTTTACAAACAAACGACCATCAAATTAATATAACGTCAACTTTATCAACAAAACACTCGACCTCCAACGGCGACCAGCATTCACGGAAGGCCTCCAAAGTCCCCATGGACACCGCGTGTTCCCTCTCCAGGGACAGGCGGGCACGGATGTAGACCCGGAAAAAGCTCAAACAATTTAAAAAACACTTAAACAAAATTATCAAATTAAAATATTAACATTTTTATCTATAATATATTCAACCTCCTGTGGTGACCAGCGTTCACAGAAGGCCTCCACAGTCCCCATGGACACCGCGTGTTGCTTTTCTAGGGACACGCGAGCTCGGACGTAACCCCGGAAAAGGGGCAGGCAGGCGACCGCTGTGCGGCCATCGACTGCCCGCTGCCTGGACCCGTGAATGGCCATCTTGGCCAGGCCCAGGAACAGACCGACAGGGAGACCCCCTCCTCCCTCCCGACCCTCCCCCCTCTGTACTGGGTGCCCATAAATTAATAGCGTTGGACTAAAATGTAGCCAAAACTTGAGGAGCAGCCCTTTCAGATACTCGAACAGTGGCTGCAACCTCTCACACTCTATGTACACATGGAACACGGTCTCTTCCTCACCGCAGAAATGACAAGCAGGGGAAGAGTCCGTGAACCGGCTCAAATACCTATTACAGGCCACGGCTTTGTGCAACACTCTCCACCCCAGGTCCCCGATGTAAAGGGGGAGGACTCCCTTGTAGAGAGACCTCCACTGGGGACCGCTCCCCTCGTCTGGTGGTAACACGGACCGCCAGGGTGTGTCTGGACGGAAGACGAGGGCGAGGTGGTGGAGAGTGTGCAAGAGCAGCCTGTACAGTACGCGCCTCTCCGCGTCACAGAACGGCACGCTGGGCATCTCGGAAAGGCGGCTCATGTTGCATGGGGCCGGCTCTCGGGGAGGGACCCGGGCCGTGGGCCCTACGAACAATTCCGACTTTATAGTCCATGCTGAGGAGAGAGACCGGGCGCCAGTTCTTCAAAAGGCGGAGATCGCCCTTCTTGGGCAGCAGGACAACAACTGCCCTGCGCCACGAGAAGGGCATCTCCCCAGTCGCCAGGATCTCCCCCAGGACCTTCATATAGTCTCCCCCCAGGACATCCCAGAAGGCTCTAAGGTACTCCACAGTCAGCCCATCCAGCCCTGGAGACTTGCCCCCCTTGAGCTGGTGCAGGGCACCAGTCATCTCCTCCAGAGTTAGGGGATCATCCAGGTGTTCAGCCACATCCTTGCACACAGCAGGTAAGCCCTCCCACGGGACCTCTTGTGCCTCCCCACTCGATGTGCCACCCGAGAACAGAGTCTTGTAGAAAGACCGAACCGAGGCACCAATGCTCTCTGGATCTGTGACAGAGGAGCCATCATCCGCAAGCAACTCAACAAGCTGCCTGCGGGCTCCTCGCCCCTTCTCCAGAGAAAAGAAAAAGGGGGAGGCGCGGTCCAGATCGTGCAACATCTGTACTCGCGACCTCACATACGCACCCCGGGACCTCCTAAGCTGCAAGTCCCTCAGTGCTCCCTTCTTCTCCTGGTATTCCTCCCACTCACACGAAGCCCCAACAATCTGATCCAGACGATGCCTCCGAGTCGAGCAACTCTCTATCAAGCCGTCCGATCTCGGAGTTCCGCCCCTTGGTCGACCCCCTCGCGTAGTCCTGGCAAAACAGACGGACGTAGGCTTTCCCCACGTCCCACCACTGCCTTAGGGAAAGGAAACGCCCCTGCCTCTCTCTCCACCTCGCCCAGAACTGCCTGAATGAATCCTGGAATCGGCTATTAAAATGCCAGTACGCGGACCCAGCCCGTGTGCGTGTCGGGATAAAATCCACTCGCACCAGGCAATGGTCCGAGCATGGCGCTGGCTGCATGGAGGCTGCCGAAACACAGGAGACATAGGCCTTGGACACGTATAAATGATCAATACGGGAACCACCACCCTCAAACCTGTACGAGAAGGCGTTAGAGTCGGGGTGGAAATTCCGCCAAGCATCTACCAGCTCAAAAGAGTCCACCATCTCCCTTAAAGTCTTTACTGCACCCGGGTCACGCTGAATGCCAGTGCGATCTCTTGCCTCGAGGGCACAATTAAAATCTCCCCCAAGGAAAACACACACGGTCGATAGTATTCAACAACGTGGTCACTTCCCTTGTTAAGCTCGTCTGCATTACGCCGATCTTGGGGGCGTACACATTAATGAAGTGTAATGGCACGCCATCCAAGCGCACGGCCAGATACAGCAAACGGCCTGGTACAATGTCCTGCACTTTGAGGATCTCTGGCTGGAAAGACGGGGCCAACAGGAAGGCCACTCCACTCGAATTGGAGCTGAGATGACTCATGTAGACCCCCCCCTTCCCACTCCAGGAGCCAGGTGGGTTCATCACTAGCCACAGTGTGTGTTTCCTGCAGGAAGCTCACCGCATACCTCCCGTCCCTGAGCACTGAGAGATGGTGAAACCTACGGAGAGACCCCCTGCCCCCATTGATATTCAGGCTGGCTATAGTGAGCTTCATTTTGAAAGTACACTAGATCTTTTACCCGCCCCCGGTGAAGGATTGGAGCCGCCCCTAACCTTCTGCCCTCTCTTTAGGGCCTTAAAAAGCTCTTGGAACTGGCGCCTCTCATTTCTTATTAGCCCCGCCTCATTCCCCTTCTTCTGAAGGATGGCATGAATGGACCGCATGGGCGCACTCAGATCCGACCAGCGGTCGACAGCCAAATCCACCTTGTTCCTACTCCCTCTAGTGTCCTTTAAGAACTTCCGAAGTTCCCAGACTTCGACAAGTCGAGACACGGGGCCGCGGGTGGAGCAGTCCGTCAACTCACCGTCGATGGACTCCGCGTCCCCCTCCTCCTCGCACTCAATGTCCGAGCCCGAGTCTGGAAGGTTACTACTCTCAGCCGCCTCACTCACCCCTCCCTGTGAGGTGGGCATTTCAGCCACATCACACAGTCCCTCCTCTGTCACCATCCCACCCCCAGGATCAGTGACAGGGGCAGGTACCAGTGCCTCTGACTGCGGCAAGCTATCTGACAATTGGCCAGTCTCCTGCACGCTCCCACCGCCCTCTGTAACCGGATTGGGAACAGTGAAGTCGGACCAAGTCTCCGGGCCTTGCTGTAAGCGGGCCTGTCTGGAGTCCGACCGAAGGACACGATCCGGAACGATCTTACCCTCCTCCTCACCCAGGGTACCCGCCCCTGCACCGTCACCCAGAGAGTCCCCGTCCCCCTCCACCAGGTGAATCACCTCACTGTGGCCCTCAGGGGCCGATGTTACTGGAGTCTCCCCTGCTCCCTCAACCAGTGGGGCATCACACCCCTCAACTGGGCTTGTAGCCTCAACAGGGAGCTCATGTTGGGGACCCACCCCCTCACCTAAGTCCTCCCCTTCAGGCTGCCCCTGGTCATCCACTAAGCTAGCAGACGCGTTCTCTGGGGGAACAGCCCCCAAGAGTAATATATCGCCACTCTCAGGTGGTCCCTGACCTACAGAGGCATCCTCCCCCTCATGGAAAGCGTGCCCTGGGTTCTCCACCTCAACAGGAGGGGAAGGCTCCCCTTCAGGTTGCCCCTGACCTTCAGGGCCCTTCTCTGTATCGGAGGACCCATGCCTCCTCCTCTTCCAGCCACTGGCGTGCGGTGGTACGGTGAGCTCCATTGCAGAAGCCTCTACCTCCGCACTACCATCTATCTCTGAGGCGAGCACAAAATTATCTGCTGCCAGGAGTCCCGCTTGGAGGTGATCATCTTCTAGGGGACCCGCCTGGAGATGTTTCTTCTTTTTCTTGACTTTTTCCCCCCGCTGTTGCTCCCAAACCTTCCCATCCACCCCACGCACTTCTCCGGCATCCACCGCCACAGGTACTGGACATGGGGGTGGTGGGGGGATAGGGGTTGGGGGTAGGGGAGTAATGCCTTCACGGGCCACCATGGTAAAACCAGCAGCCCCAGATGGGCCAGTAGTGCTTTCCTGGGCCATCGTGGTGGAACTGGCAGCCCGGGTCCTGGGACAATTTCTGCGAAAATGCCCCACCTTTTTGCAAGCGTGACAACGCACTTGGCCCGCGTTCCAGAACACGCGATAGGAGAAATCATCCACCTCCACCTCAAATCTCCCCTCCGTGTCCGTCCCCTGTGCCAACTGTATATACACGCGACGCTTGAACGTATATATATGTTGCATCTCAGGATCGTCAAACCTGTACAACAGTTTGGTGAGCCCTGACCGCACCTCCCCCAGCTTCCTTACATGTGGGATCAGGAGCGCATCCGGAACAAAAGTGGGAACGTTGGGACAGAATGACCGGCAAAACGGGACCCCCCCATGGGTCCACCGCCGTGAAATTCCCGCCTGCTGTTACCCCCCTTTCCAGAGCCAGAGCCACCGCCTATTCAGTCTTTAGTAGAACAACAACCTTCCCACTGACCACCACGCCCGAGACTATGGCTTTCTTGCCAACAGTCTCACCCAGCGCATCTAGAAAGGCCTTGAAGGGCAGGTTGCTCTGCATGTACATTTTTATACCATATGTGCACCCCATCAACTCGTGACCCTCAGTCTCCGAGACTGCCGACCGAGCGACAGCTGCATAACTCTGAGGGGCTGCCATCTTTAGGGCGTGGCACAACACACAAAGTATCAGTACTTTATAATCCAAGCAGTCTTTCTGCTGTTGCTGCACCTCCACTCTTTTCCAGCAGTTAAATAGTCTTGTGAAGGCTTTCTTGGCAAGCAACAGAAGCAGTCTCCTGATAAGATAGGAAATGTCCGTGCCAATCCTTCCCGTCGTTAAAAATGGAGCTTCCAGAGGCTTCTTCCCCAGGTCTCCGTCGCCTCCCCAGCTTCAACGAAATCCAAGGCACTGTTGCCGTTCTTACCCAGCACACCTGAACCGGGCAAGTCGGTGTAGGAGGGAGCTTTCCGATGTTACTGTCCACAAACACCGCTCCAGACTCAGCTCCGACTTGTACAAGTGTAACTTGGCCTTCCGCCAACCACAGGCGCTCCTACGACTTTACAGATAGACGGACAAATCCTCCCTAATTAGAGGAATCTTTGAAACAAAGAAAGTCTCTGCAGATCGACAAAGCTCTGAACTGTAAAGTCTGACTGCTTTTGTTTCTCCCCGCCAAACAAATCCTTCCGAAAGTTCATCAAAACCTCCCCGCCAGCAGAAACGCTCCTCTCCTGGCCCCGCTGTGTTGGTGTTGGTGTGTTGGTGTTGTTGTTGTTGGTGTGTTGTTGTTGGTGTGTTGTTGTTGGTGTGTTGTTGTTGTTGTTGTTGGTGTTGGTGTGTTGTTGGTGTGTTGGTGTTGTTGTTGTTGTTGGTGTTGGTGTGTTGTTGGTGTGTTGGTGTTGTTGGTGTGTTGGTGTTGTTGTTGGTGTTGGTGTGTTGTTGGTGTGTTGGTGTTGTTGTTGTTGTTGGTGTTGGTGTGTTGTTGGTGTGTTGGTGTTGTTGGTGTGTTGGTGTTGTTGTTGGTGTTGGTGTGTTGTTGGTGTGTTGGTGTTGTTGTTCTTGGTGTGTTGGTGTTGTTGTTGGTGTTGGTGTTGTTGGTGTGTTGGTGTTGTTGTTGGTGTTGGTGTGTTGTTGGTGTGTTGTTGTTGGTGTGTTGGTGTTGTTGTTGGTGTTGGTGTGTTGTTGGTGTGTTGGTGTTGTTGTTCTTGGTGTGTTGGTGTTGTTGTTGGTGTTGGTGTGTTGGTGTCGTTATCGTCGTTGTTGTCGTTGTTGTTGTTGTTATTGTCACCGCTGCCGCCTTCACCGAGCCGGAAGCGCGGCCATTTAACCTCCGACACAAAAGGAGACGGCCCGATGGCCCTGACGTGAGGGAACCAAGATGAAACGGTTGAGGGGCAATGGGGACAGAAGCTCGGTGAGTGTGTCGATGGAGGGAGGGAGGGCGAGGAGAGGAGAGGGAGGGGAGAGTGGGTGAATGCGTCGTTTGCGGGAAAGACGCGTGAAATGAGACGACAGAAGCTTCTTCCTCTTTGGCCCGGCCTGGCCCCGGAGGCTGCGACTTGGACGATGCGCGGCCTCGACTCCCACTGCCGCTACTCCCTTTGGGAGTATACTCGCAGCCGATATACCCTTGATATCCCACAGTACTGGGATTGAGCTGGGGACAGGAACAACTCAACCTGTGCTCCCTCTAAACTTGGCCCCGCTCTGGGAGTGGGGGGGTGAGAGGGCTGTGGTGTGGGTGGGGAAGAGCAGGGGTCACATAGTTAGAGGGGGTTGGGGAAGACTCAGTGGAACTGCCACTGAGGTAGACCAGGCTGGGTCGACTGGCACTAGGACACAAGCAGGTACTTGGAGTTGCTATAACGTGTATAAATCTTACTCCACCAGGGCAGCATCCACATCGGTGACTAAGAGGATGGACGTGCCTATGGACCACATCCTGGCTACAGTGGGGTGGTCTAGGGAGTATACGTTCCAAACTTTTATAACAAGCCGCTGGCAGAACCTGTATCGTTTGCAGAAAAATTATTAGAATCTGCAAAAAATATATGATTTAAGCCCGAGGGAGCATTTTGGTCTTGTTATTGTTAATAACACCATTATTGTTTTACAAACAGATTCATGGTTGATTACGATAACATACTTCCTCCCTCAAATGACTTCGGCAGCGAGTGAAGTATGAACTGTTACACGGTTTGAAATCACAGAGCTTTAAGAGGGTCCAGTCACTACACCTATTGTGGCTGGACAACATGATCACAGCTCCAGACCAGATCTGTCGTTATCCAGCGACTGATCAAACAGAGCAGACCAGGAACACCTAATCCAGTCGTGGCTTACCCACCAGAACCACGGTTATGTGCCATGACCCAACTACTATCCTACATAGACACAACCAAAATATTCGAGGGAGATGAAAAGCCTTGTGGGTCAGTCATAAAAACCTTATGGTCGGGTGACGAGCCAAACCATTGCGAGATGGCTCAAGCAGGTGCTAGAAACTGCTGGGATAAACACTAACATGTACAAATTTTATTCCACCAGGGCAGCATCCATGTCAACGGCTAAAGAATGGACATGCCTATAGACCACATCCTGGCTACAGCAGGATGGTGGGGGGGAAAAGACCGTTCAGAAATTTTATAATAAGCCGTTGGCAAAACCTGGTTTATTTGCAGTAAAGATTTACGAACTGCAAATATTTAATTTAAGCCCAGGGGAGCAACATAATTCTTTGTTGTTATTGTTTAAAAAATACCATTGTGTTTTTCTACAAATAGACCCATTGGGTGATTACGATAACACTTCCTCCCTCAAGAACTTCGGCAGTGAGTGAAATGAAACTGTTACACGGTTTGAAATCACAGAGCTTTGAAATCTTCACATAGTCACTCACGTGACTCCGAAGTAAAATAGTAAGATTAAACGAGACTTACCAGTTTGAAGTTTAATCTGTATTTTATGAGGAGTTACGATGAGGGATTACGTGCCCTCTGCTCCCACCCTCAATTATAGAGCTCAACTGGTAACTTAGTTCTCCTTGTCTTTACTATGTTTATTCAATTATTGTGTTGTTCCTGTGATTCCACACCGCTGCTTTGAAGTATGCCGCGCATGCGTGCTGGACGGGGTCTTCACGTAATCCCTCATCGTAACTCCTCATAAAATACAGATCAAACTTCAAACTGGTAAGTTCTCATTTAATCTTACTATCTTATATAGCTCCATATGCTCACCCTTCAACCTGGCAGGCAGTGGCGAGTGGAGTGCCGCACGGCTCGGTGTTGGGGCCGCAACTGTTTACCATATATATTAATGATTTGGAAGTGGGAATTAGGAGCAACACTAGCAAGTTTGCGGATGACACAAAGCTGGGTGGCAGTGTGAAATGTGAAGAGGATGTTAGGAGGTTGCAGGGTGACCTGGACAGGTTGAGTGAGTGGGCAGATGCGTGGCAGATGCAGTATAATATAGATAAATGTGAGGTTATCCACTTTGGCAGCAAAAACAAGGGGGCAGATTATTATCTCAATGGGGTTAGGTTTGGTAAGGGGGAGGTACAGTGAGACCTGGGTGTCCTTGTACGCCGGTCACTGAAAGTTGGCGTGCAGGTACAGCAGGCAGTGAAGAAAGCTAATGGAATGTTGGCCTTCATAAGAGGATTTCAGTATAGGAGTAAAGAGGTTCTTCTGCAGTTGTATAGGACTCTGGTGAGACCACATCTGGAGTATTGTGTACAGTTTTGGTCTCCTAATTTGAGGAAGGACATCCTTGTGATTGAGGCAGTGCAGCGTAGGTTCACGAGATTGATCCCTGGGATGGTGGGACAGTCTTATGAGAAAAGATTGAAAAGACTAGGCTTGTATTCACTGGAGTTTAGAAGCATGAGGAGGAATCTTATAGAAACATTACTGGGGCACCAAGTCACCACGGGGCACCCCACAGCTGGGTCCCATCCCACACAAACACATTGGAGGAGTCATAGCATTGGCTAAACTTCCAGCACTGATCAAAGCCAGAGTCCATTAGTTTTATGTAGATATCTGTGTGGCAACAGGGACAGAGTGGAGCAGCACAGTCTTGGCCCTTCAGCCCATCACTCCCATTATCACCCACTCTCCCATATACACTGGACCCATTTACCTGTTAGGTGTGTCCTCATCTGAGTGCCTTGCCTATCCAGATGCCGCTGGCATTTTGAGCTCCCAGGGACACACAAGAGAGGGAGACCCCTTGAGGCAGTGCGCGGTTGGGTTACGGAAACCTTCTGCCTCAGATGTGGCGGGGATGACAGGAGGGAGCTGGATGTCGACGCGGCGCTGGGAAGCAGCACGTTTCTCGGGAAGAGAAGGATGGGAACATGCCGGGCTGTCCTGCCATCCACCATGTTGGAAGAACGCAGACACCTTGTACACCCTGCTCTCCTCTGCTCTGCTCGGGCAGTGGGACATACATCAGGCATGGTCAGTGTCCCTCATCTCCTCCCCTCACCTCTCCTCACCTCCCCTCCCCTTCCCTCACCTCCCCTTCCCTCACCTCTCATCCCCTTCCCTCACCTCTCATCCCCTTCCCTCACCTCTCCTCCCCTCACCTCTCGTCCCCTCACCTTCTCTCACCTCCCCTCATCTTCCCTCCCCTCCCCTTCCCTTCCCTCACCTCCTCTCCCCTCCCCTGACATTCTCTCCTCTTCTTCCCCTCCCCTCCTGTGCCCTCACCTCCCTCCCCTCACTTCTCCCCCCACCTCTGCACCTCTACTCCGCTCTCTCTCTCTCCCCTCCCCTCATTCCCCCTCTCATGTCCCCTCCATCCTCTGCTCTTTCCTCCCCTCCCCGAGCGTCCTCACCTTCTCTCCTCCCATCGCCCTCTCCTCATCGCTGGAGATGGTGGGGCCACAGACAGCTGCAAGGTGAGAGGGGGCAGTGGGACTGTGGCCGGGCGGTGGGGTGCTGGGCTGAGTGGCGTGAGTGTCTGACACTTGTATATACGGTGGGCAGGTTGCAACACCTTCCTGCAACACCTTCCTGGGACCTCTCTGGCATTGTGGGCTTGAAGGGTCAGCGAGTCTGTGGAACCTGCCCCAGGGGGGCAGTGGGCAAGGCTGGCACTGAGGAGAGTGGCAGGAGTGAGGAGAGTGGAGGGCGTGTCCCCAGGATGCCCACTCCTCAAGACAAGTGTCCCAGATAGGACAATGAAATTCTTGCTTGCTGCAGCCCGACAGGATATTATTAGGCTGTGGACAGAGCATCAAAAATGTGTCTAGAAATAGGATTTCGTGACCCAAGTCACCAAACTACATGAAATTTTCACATATTGTGTAAAACAAATTATATAAATCACCCCTGAAACTCGATATGAAGAAGACTTGCACATTTTTATTAAATTAGAGAAAAACGGGAAAAATGTCGGGAATTTTTTAGTCCTATCAAAGCACGTTTAACATTGAGTTGTCGCCAGTTGGCCAATCACGCGCTTTGTTTCAGGCTAGCACACAACATGGCTGAGGGGCCTTCACTGATGCCTGTTTTACTGGAGATTCCGATTTGTTGTTCTGTGGAATAAATGTCGTGGAAACTTGCAGCAGGTTCATTGTATTTAGTGGGAAAAGCATTAAAAAGGCTGAAGAAAGTGCTGCGGTGGATTAAAGTGCATGAAAGCCTTCAAAGTCCCTGCTGATGTGCTGGAACACAAAGAAGGCCCCCATGAATCAACTAACTAAAAGGTAAGATTAAAGTCTGAATTTATGAAAATCTATCTGTATGGACTTTAATTAATTTAATTGCACCCTTTATAATGTGAATAAATTCATTCATTCATTCATTCATTCATTCCTTATTCATTCACTCACTCACTCACTCACTCACTTACTCATTCATTCATTCATTCATTCATTCATGAAATTGAGGGCCTAAACTATAACGCAGTCAATTAAACATTGTCACTAATGCCAGCCTGTTGTAGAGTAATAAGTCTTTAACAACTAAACTCGGAGCTGCCTGCGAAAACCTACCGGGAAAAAGTGCTCCGATCGCGGGACCTAGGTACTCGCGGTAAATAGCGATCGATATCCCTCCATTTTTCTCCCGTTGTCGGGGTCTGAAGACGACCGCTACAGACGGCACTATGTACAGCCTCCTCCCTCATGGAGGCTGTACATAGTGCCGTCTGTAGCGGTCGTCTTCAGACCCCGACAACGGGAGAAAAATGGAGGGATATCGATCGCTATTTACCGCGAGTACCTAGGTCCCGCGATCGGAGCACTTTTTCCCGGTAAGTTTTCGCAGGCAGCTCCGAGATTAGCTGTTAAAGACTTATTACTCTACTACAAGCTGGCATTAGTGACAATGTTTAATTGACTGTGTTATAGTTTAGGCCCTCAATTTCATGAATGAATGAATGAATGAATGAATGAATGAATGAATGAATGAATGAATGAATGAATGAATGAATGAATGAGTAAGTGAGTGAGTGAGTGATGGATGAATGAATGAATAAGGAATGAATGAATGAATGAATTTATTCACATTATAAATGGTGCAATTAAATTAATTAAAGTCCATACAGATAGATTTTCATAAATTCAGACTTTAATCTTACCTTTCAGTTAGAGTTGATTCATGAGGGCTTTCTTTGTGTTCCAGCACATCAGCAGGGACTTTGAAGGCTTTCTTGCACTTTAATCCACTTCGCAGCACTTTCTTCAGCCTTTTTAATGCTTTTCCCACTAAATACAATTAACCTGCTGCAAGTTTCCACGACATTTATTCCACAGAACAACAAATCGGAATCTCCAGTAAAACAGGCATCAGTGAAGCCCCCTCAGCCATGTTGTGTGCTAGCCTGAAACAAAGCGCGTGATTGGCCAACTGGCGACAACTCAATGTTAAACGTGCTTTGATAGGACTAAAAAATTCCCGACATTTTTCCCGTTTTTCTCTAATTTAATAAAAATGTGCAAGTCTTCTTCATATCGAGTTTCAGGGGTGATTTATATAATTTGTTTTACACAATATGTGAAAATTTCATGTAGTTTGGTGACTTGGGTCACGAAACTGCAGAATAAAGCTCCTCGGCCCACAGCCTATATAGTCATAAATACAGATCAGATCAGTGTGTCCGTATACCATAGACCACACTTATATACACACACACATCATTAAACAGATAGAGTGCAATAGGTCGTTATAGTTCAGGATGTTTGTTTGAGGTTGCCTGATGGGTGTGGGGGAAAAGGTCCCCACACCTGCTGGTGCCCCTCCCATCCACCACACCCTGTGAGCTGTCGTCACTGGAAGAGAGGGGACGGACGGGTGCAGCCCGCACGTTGGTTGACAACAGCCTTGGTGAGCGGTGGGCGATGGAACACGAGCAGACATTCAAGCGTACCGTGCTGCCTCATTACCTGAAGATGCTCACCTCAGCACTGAGCCTGAATGACATCTCCAGCCGCGGCAGCCAACAACAACTGTGTCCCAGCGAGGAGACCGCACTGGGAACGGCGGTGAGGGAAGCTCACTCACACGTCAGTGAGGCTGCAACACAGGCTGGGGCGGTGCTGGAAGACCTGGACAGGGAGGTGGAGGACGCAACCGAGGAGAAGAGGAGCTGTGAGCAAGAGTTGAAGAACGAGAAGCAGCAGCTTCTGCAGCTGGACAAGGATCTGCTGAGTGCGGAGAGCAGGAGAGAGGTGGTCAGCGATGATGTGGAGAAATGGCAGCTGGAGATGCGACAGGCTCAGCACACCCAGGATACGGAGAATGCCCGCAGGGCAGAGAAGGAGACATCGCGTAACCTGGGCATCGGGCTGGGCATCCTGCCCTTTGTGGGTAAGCTGGCAATCGTACTAAACTGTTAGATCTGATTACGCTGCAGAGAAGTAAGAAGGAACTGCAGATGGTGGTTTAAACCGGAGATAGGCACAACATGCTGGAGTAACTCAGCGGGTCAGGCAGCATCTCGGAAGAAGGGTCTCGACCCGAAACATCACCCATTCCTTCTCTCCAGAGAAGCTGCCTGTCCCGCGGAGTTACTCCAGCTTTTTGTGTCTATATTCCTCTGACAAATCTCAAACAAGTCGGGACGGTGAGGAGTGGCATTCCCAGGAAAAACAGCAGCGCTCCCAAGGTGGGAATGCTTGGCAAATTGCCTGAGCTCTGCAGTGCTGGGCAGGTGGGAGAAGTCAGCAAACTGTGGGGGGGACCAGTGAGTGCGGGGAGACGGACAGAACAGAGAGCTGGAGTGAGGGAGAGGAGAGGACAGAGAGAGGGAGAGGAGAGGATGGAGAGAGGGCGCAAACGGAGAGATTGGTGCAAGGGAGAGAGAGGGGGAGAGAACGGAGACGGGGAGAGAAGGAGAGAAGCAAGAGAAGGAACGAGGGGGAGAACTGAGGGTGGGAGTGAGAAGAAGGTGGAAGAAGAGAAAGAAGAGAACCCAGGGCAGGAGGAGAACAGAAAGGAGGGCAAACCAAGAGGGGGCAGGGAGAGTTGGGGAGAGAACGGGGGAAGGAGAGAGAGAGGGAATAGAGAAAGGGAGGGAATGGAGGGACAGAGTGAGGGGAAGAACCGAGATGGATTGATGGAGAGAACCGAGAGAGGGAGTGTGGGAAAGGACTGGGAGACGAGGGAAAATGGGTCTCTCAGTAATAAGGTATGGGTGTAAAGAAGTGTCTTCAACACACTGTAACTTTACTTTGTTTATTCATACTGTAACATACTGTAACATTGCAGTGAGCACTAGCTGTACGTGGTCTGTCACGGGAACTAGAGATAGAACAGTGGGTGGGGAGGTTGTAATTATACTTGTGATATGGGGAGTGGTTAGTAGTGATGAGGTAACTATATTAAAGGTACATGCACATATCATCTACATCCTTCCCCTTAGAAACAAAAGCAACAAGGTAGTGACAAGGCGACCACGTCTCATTCGCTATACACGGTTACGCAAAGTCGCCATAACGGACAGGCGGCTTGACAACACGTCCGACCAGGTTCGCATCTCGCCATCCTCCCTCCCT
Organism: Amblyraja radiata; assembly: GCF_010909765.2. Taxonomy (NCBI): domain Eukaryota; kingdom Metazoa; phylum Chordata; class Chondrichthyes; order Rajiformes; family Rajidae; genus Amblyraja; species Amblyraja radiata. Next base: position 6,367,499 of record NC_045963.1, on the reverse strand, counting down.
GCAGGAAGAAGTGGAGCAGGTGCAGGCGCGGGTGCAGGTGCAGGTGGCCGAACCGGAACAGGGGAGCTGGGAGGAGATGGAGAGGAAAGAGGGGACGCGGGCGCAGCAGCGGGCAGGCGAGGGAGGATGAGCCGGAGGAGGAGAGGACTGATAGAGCTGAGAAGGCAGAGACCGAGGCATGCGAGGAGCGGCGGGTGGAGCAGGAGACTGCAGGGGAGGAGCAAAGTGGTCCGTGGGCGGTGGTGGAGGCTTGTTGACGAGCCGCAGGTGTTGGCGGGACCGGCGGTAGACTGTACCCGCATGGTCAACCAGATAGGACCTAGGCGAGCCCGCGGAGCCAACGACGGTGGCGAGCCTGGAGTGACCAGAGGGGGACTGCATGCGGACGACTTGACTGGGGAAGAGGCGCGGAAGGGGGCGGCAGGACTTATCATGGGAGCGCTTCTGGACCTCGTGCTTAAGGGCAATGCGTTCCTGGACAACAGCGGGTTTGAGGACAGAGGGCATGAGGGATCGCTGGGCCACCGGGATCGGGGGCCTGGTGGTGCGAGACATGAGCTGCTGAGCAGGGGAGCCCATGGCAGGGTCGCGGGAGATATTGCAAAGGTTAAGGAGGGCAAGGTAAAAATCGGAACGAGATAAGCGACAATGTTCCAGCAAGTCCTTTGCACTGCGGACGGCGCGCTCGGCAAGACCGTTGCTCTGCGGGTACTCAGGACTGCTGGTGTAGTGGCGGAAGTACCAGCTGGCCGCGAAAGCTCGGAACTCGGCGCTCGTGAACTGGCTGCCGTTGTCCGACTGCAGGGTGGCCGGGGAGCCGAAGGTAGCGAAGTGGCGACGCAGCTTATCAATAACGGCCGAAGACGTGAGGGAGCGCAGCTGGTCAACCTCGAACCAGTTGGAGTAAGAGTCGACAAGCACCAGGTAGTGCTTGCCATGCCATTCGAAAATGTCATTGGCAACCGCCATCCAGGGTAGTTCGGGAGCAGGCTGCTGTAGAAGCGGCTGACGTTGCTGGTGGGGGGCGAGGCTGTTGCAGGTGGAACACGAGGAGACCCTTTCCCGGATGTATTGAGCCATACCAGGCCTGTATTTCAGCCTGGATTTCAGGACGTCGAAAGCTTTCTGGTGTTGAGGGAACCAAGCCCAGGCAGTGTCCTTCTTAATCAAATCCCTCAGGGGCGCGCTCAGCTCGCTGAGGTCGGGGATGAACTTCCCCAGGTAGTTGACCATGCCCAGGAAACGTTGCAGGCTGGGCACGTCAGTGGGTGAAGACATTCCGGAAATGGCAGTCGTCTTCTGCGGGTCGGGTTTCAGCCCCGAGGCTGTAAATACATGTCCAACATATGTGACCTCCGGGACGCGGAATCGGCATTTCTTGGGGTTCAATTTCAAGTTGATCTTCCGGGCCCGGTCCAGGACTTGGCGGAGGTTGAAGTCATGCTCAGTGATGTCCTTACCATAGACCAGGATGTCGTCAACGATGATGGCACACGGTAGACCGGCGAACAGTTGTTCCATTGTCCGTTGGAACACCTCGCTAGCAGAGTTGATCCCGAATGGCATTCGGAGGAACCGGAACCTGCCGAAGGGGGTGCTGAAAGTTGTCAGGTAGGAGGACTGCTCATCGAGCGGTATCTGCCAGAAGGAACTCTTGGCATCGAGAACAGAAAAGACTGTGGCCGGGCCAACCTGTGCAGCGACGTCCTCTACTGTTCGCATGGGGTAGTGCGGGCGTTTGATGGCCAGGTTCAGATCTTTGGGGTTGATGCAAATGCGTATCTCGCTTTTGTCCTTTTTCGCGGCAACAACCATGGTGGAGACCCACCGGGTGGGTTCGCTCACCGCCTCCAGGATGCCCATTGTTACCATGCCATGCAGCGTCGATTCAACTTTATCCTTCATGGCGAAGGAGACACGGTGTGGTGCACGGACCACTGGCTCGACCTTGCGGTTGACAACAATCTTGTAGTTGCAGGGAAGCTCGCCCAGCTCGTCGTCAAAACGGTCAGGATATTCGATCAACGGGTTCATTAGGGCCTGCACCTTGTGGATGTCCCAGTGGAAGGAGACTAGGCCCAGGTCCTGGCAAGCTTGGATGCCCAACAGGGTGATGCAGTTGGAATCGAGAAGATAGAAAGTGAGGGGCCGAGAGGACTCCAGTATCTTGCAGAGCAGAGTTGCCTTTCCCACAGGAACGAGCACCCCTCCCCCGTAGCATGCAAAGTGGAGCGATCAGAAGTAACTTGCTCATTAGCCCTTATCTTCCTGAAGAGGCTTGTTGACATTACATTTGCGACCGCCCCAGTATCAATCTTTGCGGTGAAGGTCGAGTTGTTCACAGTTACACGAACCAAAGGGTCCGTTATCAGAGCAGGTGCATCCAACAGTGAAAATATGCTGGTCTCCCCCAGGGAGGAACCCGAGTCAGACATAGGGAGTTCGTCAGGCTGGTTCTGGGAATCGAGCGCGCTATCAGCTTGCACCAAGTTGTTTAACATATGCCGTGGAGCAGCAACAGGCTTCCCACGGGAACGGCAGGCAACAGAGAAATGGTTCAGTTTCCTGCAGTAGTTGCATGTTTTACCCAAGGCAGGGCATACATTGAATTGATGAGTGGCAAAGTTGCAATTGGGGCACCGCAGCGGGGTGCCTCCCCCTGGAGCAGTGCCGGACCCCCGTGGTCGTGGCGGGGCCGTGTACCGCCGACGGCTAGCAACGCTGGCAAAGTTAATATCGTGATCAGCCGGTGACACCGCCAAGGTGACAGCTTCGGCCAGACGGCAGGCGTGCATAGCCTCGTCAAAAGACAGGTCGGGCTTCCGCAAAAGTTCAGCCCTCAGCTTTTCATCGCGTAGACCATAAACCATAATGTCCCTGGTCAGTTCATCGGGGGTCAGCGTGCCAAGGCGGCACCGCCTGGCCAGGTGTCGCCGCGCAGCGACGTAATTCTCAACAGATTCACCCGGGTTCTGACGCCGCCCGAACAGTTTAAAACGCTCTAAGATGCAGTTAGAGGGGATGTCGCACATCGCGGTAAACTTAGCCAATAAACATACCGGGTCCCGAGCAGTTTCACCCGCAGCGTAGACGAATGATTCAGACCGTTCCAGGGCATCGGGACCAGCCAGGTTGAGAAGCAGAGAAGCTTTAACTTCAGGGGTGGCGGCAGGATGGGCGATTGTGACATAGTGGTCGAAGTCACGTCTAAAGACATCCCAACGATGGGCAATGTCTGAATCGAAAACAAGCACATCGGGCTTGCGGCAAGAAGTGGCCATGACGAGGAAATAGAGAAAGGGAACGGGAAACTGGGTCAAAAGTAAAGAAACAACCGATAAACAGGAGGCGCAGGGGTAAGAGATACGACACCATGTAAAGAAGTGTCATCAACACACTGTAACTTTACTTCGTTTATTCATACTGTAACATACTGTAACATTACAATGAGCACTAGCTGTACGTGGTCTGTCACGGGAACTAGAGATAGAACAGTGGGTGGGGAGGTTGTAATTATACTTGTGATATGGGGAGTGGTTATTAGTGATGAGGTAACTATATTAAAGGTACATGCACATATCATCTACAATGGGGTAATGGGTTTGGGGGAGGGGGGATGTAGGTTCTTTGGGAGAGGGGGTGAGGGGGTCCACGGGAGTGAGGGGTGACGGGGGTGACGGTGGTGAGGGGTGACGGGGGTGACGGTGGTGAGGGGTGACGGGGGTGAGGGGGTGACGGGGGTGAGGGGTGACGGGGGTCCACGGGAGTGAGGGGTGACGGGGGTGACGGTGGTGAGGGGGTGACGGGGTGACGGGGGTGACGGTGTGTGTGAGTGTGGGTGGGGGGGTGTGAATTCTGCATCCATACGACCAAGTCACAGTGAATGCCATGTGGATCAGCCAACCGATAGGTTCTTTATCAAATGCCTTAATTAAAATCCATGTTGACAACATCCACCATCTTACGTTCGGCAGCACTGTGGCGCAGCGGTAGAGTTGCTGCTCTACAGTGCTTGCAGCACCAGAGACGTAGGTTCGATCCCAACTCCAATTTCAAGATGGCGGATGTGCGGGAGTGGGCGCCGTCTGTGTATGGCAGCCTGCCCGCAGTCCGCCTCTACACCTTTCTTTATTTTATTTTATGTTAGTGGAGGTCTTCTATGTGGGGGGTGGGGGTGGGGAAGGGGGAAACTTTATTCTTAGTCCCCTACCTGGTCGGAGAGGCAGCATCCCTCCGTGCTGTTTCTTCGCCCCGTCCTCGCGGCCTACCACCGAAAGGGGAGCGGCGTTTTCCTGTCGGGACCGGCTGGGACTACAGCTTCGGCGGCGGTGGCGCAGCGCTGGGATACCAACAAGGAGCGGGCGATGCCTACCGGGTCGCCGTGCGGTAAGCTCCGGAGCGCTTTGGTCGCCGACTTCCAACATCGCGGAGCTGTGGCTGCGGGCGTTCGGCCGCGGGCGGCGCTGGATTTGGATTTGGAGCGCCGCAGAGCCAGAGATCGAGTTCGCCGGGGTCGGAGCTCCAGCCGGCGCGGCCGGAGGACTACGAGTGCCGCGGTCTCCGGTCTCCGGGGAGGGGACAGCCGCTCCAGACTTTTCCAAGCCGCTGAGGAATGTTTCACCCGACGCCGATGTTTCATCTTTACGGCAAGAGGGCCCTGAAAATCATCGGACTGGCTGCACGGCCACAGATGGGCCCTGACCTCGGGATGTTTCACAGAGGAAGAGGACTTAACTTTCTGGTGCCTTTCCCCCGCAGTGGAAATGTTTTGATTCTGCTGTGGGGGGATGTTTGTGTTGAACTCTTTAATATGTTGTGTCCATTTTTATTCATTTTTTTTTTTTTTTTTTTTTTTTTTAAAACCTTTTTCTATGGAACTTATTATTATTTAAATTATGTGAAGTGCTTTGGGGTCAATGCAAATTGTCCTAAAATGCGCTATATAAATAAAGTTTATTATTATTATTATTACGGGTGCTGTCTGTACGGAGTTTGTACGTTCTCCCCGTGGGTTTTCTCCCAGATCTTTGGTTTCCTCCCACAATTGGCTTGGGCTTTGTATACATGGTATACGTGTAAATTGTCCCCAGTGTGTGTAGGATAGTGTGAATGTGCGGGGATCGCTGGTCGGCGCAGACTCGGCAGGCAGAAGGGCCTGTTTCCGTGCTACATCTCTAAACTACGCTAAACGAGCCTCATTCATCACCTTCGTCACCTCCTCAGAAAACTGGAACGTTAGTAACCCCTGTCCCACTTAGGAAATCTGAATGGAAACCTCTGGAGACTTTGCGCTCCACCCAAGGTTTCCGTGCGGTTCCTGGAGGTTGCAGGTAGTGGAAGCAGGTAGGGAGACGGACAAAAACTTCCGGGAACCACATGGAAACCTTGGGTGGGGCGCAAAGTCTCCAGAGGTTTCCGTTCAGGTTTCCTAAGTGGGACAGGGGCATGAGTCCAAAACCATGCTGACTGTCCATGCTGAGTGAATCCTATCCTTTAGGAGAGAGGGGAAATGTTTAACGTTTAATAGGTTTAACAGCTTGGTTTAAGAGGCACTGACTTGGCTGAGGTTGGATACAGGGAACAATACTTCAGGAGAACATTGAGTAAACTGGAAAATAACATCAAACGTTGCCATACAGAGTCTGGTGAGTGGCTGCAGTGAGTACCACAGGAGTCAGCGATGATCGTGTTTAAGGGACTGTGGATAGGCGCATGGATAAGCAGGGAATGGAGGGATACAGATTCTCTGTAGGCAGATGGTACCGACATTGTGGGCTGAAGGGCCTGTTCTATGTACTAACCTCCCTCCTTCTGTCACCAGCAATCCCTCTGGTTGTGGGATCCTGTAGAGAAATGTCTCGTTGTGAGGCATTGATTGAGGAGGCAGTGAAGGACAAGGCGGACGCGAAGGTGAAGCTTGATCAGGCATCTCTGGAGCTGGACCAGTGCCGGCAGAAGCTGCTGGAGCTGCAACACCGCAGGCTGGAGGTGGACAACGGGCTGCGGGAGAGGCAGAGTGAGCTGCAGATGCTGCACAATGACCTGGAGCAGCTGTTCAGCTCCAAGAAGAAGGTATCCAATGAGCTGGACCATCTCAGCTCACTCAGAGCCCAGCTGGACGTGCTGACCACCCGCTGTGGGCAGGATGCATACGCCGGGTACGGGCTGATCCATGGCCGGCTCATCTCCCTCCTCTCCGACCTGCACGGACACAGCTTCAGCCTCCAGCTCCTGGCAGATCCCCAAGTGCTCAGTAAACTCACCCTGTTGGACGGCAATGGGCCGAGCACTGGAGGCTCAGAGAGTGGTGGGGGGGCGGGGGGGCATGACCCATGACTGACCCCCTCACCACCGGCCCCAGGGTCAGAGAGTGATGGGGGGTCTTGACCCTTGACCCCGTGACCCCCCCCCCATCCACATCACTGAGCCCAGGGTCAGGGAGGGCAGGGGTCATTGACCCCAAGGAAAGGTCACCCCTCCAACCTTGCCCCTATGATTCACAAGATGATAGCAGACTGCGTGATCGATAATGTCCCCGCCACCCCAGCCTACCCACTGCCCACCACCTGGCGTATCTGTGGGGAGACACCACTCCCCTCATGTCCACACTCAGAAGATGCCAACACAGTGCCCTGGCACCCTGCCCCCCCCCCCCCCCCCCCCCCCCCCCGCTGTTGCTGTGACATGGTGTACGCTGGAACTATTAAAGGAAAATGACAAACACTGCGGCTGCTGGAGTCTGAGATTAAACAGAACGGTGGAGGGTTTGCGGGTCGAGGGGGTGTGGGAGGGGGGGAGGGGAGGGGTTGAGAGAGAGGGTCAGATAAATGATTCATCATCAGACCTCTCCTCAGATCCATCCAATTCCGATTCACACGTTGGAGCCAAGCTGGATTGGGTATTGAGGCACCGTTCGTGTATGTGAAGCATGGTCTGGGGACAGAGTCTCAGTATAGATACCACCACCTGGGTGCAGGAGACATTGTCCTGGTGCAGGCACCATCAGGATACACCAACTGGAACAGGCTCTTCAGCCCACAATGTCTGTGCCCAACAGTGGTGCAACGGTAGAGTAACTAACGGCCTCACAGCGCCGGAGACCCGGGTTTGATCCCGACTACGGGTGCTGCCTGCACAGAAGTTGTATGTTCTCCCCGTGACCGCGTGGGTTTTCTTCCAGATCTTCGTTTTCCTCCCAAGACGTGCAGGTTTATAGGTTAATTGGCTTGGGTGTATGTGTAAAAAATTGTCCCTAGTGTGTGTAGGATAGTGTTAATGTGCGGGGCTCGCTGGTCAGTGTGGACTCGGTGGGCCGAAAGGCCTGTTTCCGCGCTGTATCTCTAAACTAAACTAAACATGATGCCAAGACAAACTCTTATCCTTCTGCTCACAATCCATACCTCTCCTTTCCCTGCATGTACATGTGGCCATCTGAAGGCTGCAGAAACGATGGTGTCTGCCTCCAGCACCACTCCAGGAACTCACCACCCTCTGTGTGAAATCATATCTCCTTTAAACTTTGCCCGTCTCACCTCAAAGCTATGGCCTTTGGTATTTGACATTTGCATCCTCACCTGGGTATTCCTGTACAGAACACATTCCGGCTTAGGTTCCTCTTTGTAATGGGGGGCACGGCTTATAGAAACATAGAAAATAGGTGCAGGAGGAGGCCATTCGGCCCTTCGAGCCATTGTGATCACGGCAGATCCTCTCCTATCAATAACCCATGCCTGCCTTCTCCCCATATCCCTTGACTCCACTGCCCCCTAGAGCTCCATCTAACTCTCTCTTAAATCCATCCAGTGATTTGGCCTCCACTGCCCTCTGTGGCAGGGAATTCCATAAATTCACAACTCTCTGGGTGAAAAAGGTTTTTCTCACCTCAGTCTTAAATGACCTCCCTTTTATTCTAAGACGATGGCCCCTGGTTCTGGACTCGCCCAACATTGGGAACATTTTTCCTGCATCTAGCTTGTCCAGTCCTTTTATAATTTTATGTTTCTATGAGATCCCCCTCATCCTTCTAAACTCCAGTGAATACAAGCCCAGTCTTTTCAATCTTTCCTCATATGACAGTCCCGCCATCCCAGGGATCAATCTCGTGAACCTACGCTGCACTGCCTCAATCACAAGGACGTCCTTCCTAAAATTAGGAGACCAAAACTGTACACAATACTCCAGATGTGGTCTCACCAGAGCCCTATACAACTGCAGAAGAACTTCTTTACTCCCAGGCCCGTACGAAGCTTTTCAAAAAGGGGGATGGCATGACAGGATTTGCGGAACCAGGGTTGGTTTACAGGGCAAGGCCAACGAATGCCCTTGCATTAGTAGAGGTAGTGGTAAATGGCAATATACATTCAGGAGCACCTGTTCCGTTGTTTTGCACAATCCACAGGCATTCCTGCTTTCATTTTACTGCACATCTTGTATGTGTATGTGACAAATAGACTTGACTTACCTTGACACGACGACAAGTGATTTCCTGTTGTTTGCAAACAAGGCACAAGGTAGGCAAAATACGCCATCCACATGATCGCTATATACAAGCCAGGGGTATGCTCGTAACTAGTCAGGGTTAAATCTTCGCCAGCATCCATTCTTATAGAGGGCACAATATTTGTATGTTGGACCCGGTTTAAAGTGATTCTGTATGCGGTACAGCTTCTGAGCATCTGAGAAGTTGGCAATAGCTTTAGCAGCTTCTTCATTGGTTGTGGTAGAATTAAGGGGAACTAGACCGAGTGCAGACCAGTTGGGTCTGTTCCTCCAACGTGCGGTTGCGGGGGGTGGGTGTCATACACATTAACCACCCCCACACACTAACTGCCCCCTCCGCACACGCGCTAACTACCCCCCTTGTCAATATATTAATGTTATTAATTTACTCCTATTACCCCATAACCGCCCCCATCTACTGACGCATTGCCACCAACTCACAGGCGTGTCTAGAGGGGGGGGGGGGGGTAGAGAGTGAGGGCAGAGAGAGAAGGGGAGGAGGGGGAGGGACGGGGGGGGGGGGGGGAGAGTGAGTGAGAGAGAGGTGGGGGAGAGAGAGGAGTAGGGGGGGGGGGGGAGGGGAGGGGGGCTGAGAGAGAGAGGGTGAGGGGGAGGGAGAGAGTGAGAGAGAGAGTGAAGGTGTGGTTAGATGGGGGAGGGGATGAGCGGGATGGCGCGGGCGGAAGATGGTTTGGGCCCCGCCGCAGCGGCGTCTGGTGTTGAGGTCACAGCCGCTCCCGCCCGGCGACGGGAGGACGGTCTCCTGGTCGATGGCGAGGCTCCGACGCCGCGGATGGACACTCTGGTCCGGTCTGGTCCGGTCCGGTCCGGTCTGGTCTGGTCTGGTCCGGTCTGGTCCGGTCCGGTCCGGTCCGGTCCGGTCCGGTCTGGTCCGGTCTGGTCCGGTCTGGTCCGGTCCGGTCTGGTCTGGTCCGGTCCGGTCTGGTCTGGTCCGGTCTAGTCCGGTCCGGTCCGGGCGGGCGGACACCGCACCCCCTCCACTACTTACCTGGAGTAGACGCTCAATGGGTGAAGGCCAACTGACAGTCTGATCCCGCCCCGGACCCACTGCGCTCGCGCGGATAGACGGCGCCATTTTGCGTCACTCGCTTCCCCAACTGCGCAGGCGCGGATGGGCGCATTTGTTTCTCCCCCAGCGGCCGGAGCCAGAACTGCGGGCGATTTCCCACAAAGTGGAAACGCTGATTGTGCTCAGATTTAAAAAGAAAATTCTGGGGATATTTTCTTACTCTGTGGGAAAAAAGGGGGCTTCGGACGGCCTTGACTCCTATACTGAAATCTTCTTGTTATGAAGCTGGAGTAACTTGGTTTAAGAGGCACTGACTTGGCGGAGGGAGCAGGTTGGTCGTGGGGAACAATACGTCAGGAGAACCTTGAGTAAACTGGAAAATAACATCAAGACAAACAGGATACGTGTGAGAGAGGGAGAGTGGTGAATTCAGCACTGCAAATGGTAAGAGTGGATCAGCCATCACAGTGGAACACACTGCCAGGTACGTCAGAAGCTTGTTCTGAGCTAACATTATTTCAAAGACGTTTCCTTAACTATGGCCTGATAACGGCGAAAAAACTAATACTTACATTTTGGAAACACACAACAGTCCCTACAGTGAAGATGTGGATTTCAAACATGTCCGAGACACTACATTTGGAAAATATTAGGCTTGTCTTGGCAGAAAACCCAGATCGATTTTTCAAGACATGGACACCCTTCACCGAATTCTTACAAGGATAGTCTGGCACAATACAAATTTGGATTTAAATCCGATTCTGGGTTGGGTGAGGTGGGCGGGGGCGGGGGGGAGGGGCAGGCATATCTCCACTTTTATCTTTCTTACTTTTTCCTTTTCCTCTCTTATATGTTTATTCGTTCTCTGGCCACACCTCTTTGGTAGTCTAGGGGTCCTATCTTTTCACTTTTTCCTCTCTTGTTTCTCTCTTCTTTTCTCTCATTTTCAGGTTAAAAGGTTAAAATTGAAGCTGTACAATAATAGTATAATTTTACATGCCGAATGTTTTATTCTTGTACAATTGCTTCTAATAAAAATAATAATTAAAAAAAGAACAGAGTGCCAGTCACTCCCGGAGAGCAGCTGGTTTTCTTTCATACAGGCTGGATGAAGCTGGAACAACCCATGGCCGCATGGTGGCACAGCGGTGGAGTTGCTGCCTTAAGCCCCTGTCCCACTGTACGAGGTAATTCACGTGTTCTCCCGACTTTCCCCTGATTTGAACTCGGAGAATTGCGGTAATAGCCATTCGTAGGTACTCGGGGGCTCTTGTGGACACTCTTCCCGCAAAACTTCACGAGCTTACCGCGTTTCCCGAGTACCTGCCGTTAGCGTTACGAGCCGCTAAGTGACGTCCCGAGTTCCGATGTACCCGCTACGTACGTTCTACATACTTACCACGAGTTTGATTTTTTTTAACTCGGGAGAGCTCTCGTATAGTGGGACAGGGCCTTTACAGCGCTTGCAGCCAGAGACCCGGGTTCAATCCTGACTATGGGTGCTGTCTGTACATTCTCCCTGTGAACTGCGTGGGTTTTCGCAGAGATCTTCGGTTTCCTCCCGCACTCCAAAGACGTACAGGTTTGTAGCTTAATGGCTTGGTATAAATGTAAATTGTCCCTAGTGGGCGTGGGTTGGTGTTAATGAGCGGGATCGCTGGTCGGTGCGGACTCGGTGGGCCAAAGGGCCTGTTTCTGTGTTGTATCTCTAAACTAAACTAAACTAAACCATATCCCACGGGAAACAAAAATTGGCATTTTGTCAGGATGCACCGCAGCATGGTTTGGGAACAGTTCCATCCAAGACCGCAAGAAATTGCAGCGAATTGTGGACACAGCCCAGACCATCGCACAAACCAAACTCCCTGGCCCTGAAGAAGGGTCTCGACCTGAAACGTCACCCATTCCTTCTCTCCAGAGATGCTGCCTGTCCCGCGAAGTTACTCCAGCTTTTTGTGTCTCCCTTCCATTGACTCCATTTACACCTCACGCTACCTCGGCAAGGTCAGCAGCATTATCAAATCCCATCGGGCATAAGTGTGAAAACGCACACCTCCAGATTCAGGGAAAGTTTCTTCCCAGCTGTTATCAGACAACTGAATCATCCTACCACAACCAAAGAGCAGTCCTGAACTACTATCAACCTCTTTGGTGACCCTCGGGCTATCCTTGATCAGACTTTGCTGGTTTTACCTTGCACTAAACGTTATTCCCTTATCATGTAACTACCACAGTAAATGGGTTGATTGTAATCATGTATTGTCTTTCTGCTGACTGATTAGCACGCAACAAATTATTTTCACTGTACCTCGGTACACGTGACAATAAACTCAACTGTAATTGAAATACCAACCACTGCTGCCTGGTACCAAGGACACACTGTCTACCCAAAGGCAGGTGTTGGTAAGATCCCACACACCACACTCAAGAATCTATCTATCACTGCATTAAAAATATACATTGACCACCTCCACAGCCTTCTGTGGCAATGAATTCCACCCCCCTCTAACTCCCACCCCCCCCTCTAGCCCCCACTCCCCCTCTAACCCCCACTCCCCCTCTAACCCCCACCCTCCCCCTCTAGCCCCTACTCCCCCTTCTAACCCCCACTCCCCGTCTAACCTCCACTCGCCCTCCTTTACCCCCCCTCTAACCCCCACTCCCCCCTCTAACCCCCACTCCCCCTCTAACCCCCCACTCCCCCTCTAACTCCCACCCCCTCTAACCCCCACTCCCCCCTCTAACCCCCCACTCCCCCTCCACCCTTCCCGCTCTAACCCCCACTCCCCCTCCACCTCCACCCTTCCCCGACCCCACATCTCTCCCCCCGCATCCCAGACCCCAAACCGCGCCGTCCCTGTCTCCGCCCGGTTCCCGGGGACTCCGCTCTCCAGCTGCGGATTCGGGGGCGGGGAGAATTCCTGGCCGGGCCTCCTCTTCCTGTCGGGAGCAAAGATCTTCTAGCGAACTTTGGCCGGGAGCGGCCGGGGGAGCGGGAGCAGTAGCAGGAGCTGGAGCAGGAGCTGGAGCAGGAGCTGACCTCGACCCCGGGCAGCGGGAGGCTATGAGGGGCTTGTTGTAGGTCTCCCACCCCCAGCCCAGCGCTTGCAGCAGAGGGAGAGAGAGGGGCGCTGCTGGTTCCGTGTGCCCACTGGCATTGGGTGAGATTCTAACGCTTGAAAAGTCCCATCGAGTCCAAGTCATGGTTGTGCTGGACTTTGGTTGGGGCGTAGTTGGAGTATTACTGTAGTCTGGTCACCTCGTTACAGGAAGGGTGCAGAGGATTGTTGACCAGTACACATCATGTTATGAGCAAACATTGTGGGCCGAAGGGCCTATTCTTGTCCTATACTGCTCTGTGTTCTATCAACAGTTGGGCTGGCTCGGATTTTTATTGCTAGGAGTGCAGGGATTTGAGGTTGTATAAGACCATGAGGTGAACAGATAGGACGGATGCAGTCTTTTTTCTCAGGGAAGGGGATTGAAGAACCAGAGGACATGGGTTTAAGGTGAAAGGTGGACTAGATGCGGATGGCACGAAGCTGGGGGGCAGTGTTAGTTGTGAGGAGGATGCTAGGAGGCTGCAAGGTGACTTGGATAGGCTGGGTGAGTGGGCAAATGCATGGCAGATGCAGTATAATGTGGATAAATGTGAGGCTATCCACTTTGGTGGCAAAAACAGGAAAGTAGACTCATATCTGAATGGTGGCCGATTAGGAAAAGGGGAGATGCCACGAGACCTGGGTGTCATGGTACACCAGTCATTAAAAGTAGGCATGCAGGTGTAGCAGGCAGTGAAGAAAGCAAATGGTATGTTCGCATTCATAGCAAAAGGATTTGAGAATAAGAGCAGGGTGGTTCTACTGCAGTTGTGCAGGGTCTTGGTGAGACCACATCTGGAGTATTGTGTGCAGTTTTGCTCCCCTAATTTGAGGAAGGACATTCTTGCTATTGAGGGAGTGCAGCGTAGGTTTACAAGGTTAATTCCCGGGATGGCTGGACTGTCATCTGCTGAGAGAATGGAGCAGCTGGGCTTGTACACACTGGAGTTTAGAAGGATGAGAGGGCATCTCATTGAAACATATAAGATTGTTAAGGGCTTGGACACGCTAGAGGCAAGAAACATGTTCCTGATGTTGGGGAAGTCCAGAACCAGGGGCCACAGTTTAAGAATAAGGAGCAAGCCATTTAGAACGGAGACGAGGAAACACTTTTTCTCACAGAGAGTGGTGAGTCTGTGGAATTCTCTGCCTCAGAGGGTGGTGGAGGCAGGTTCTCTGGATGCTTTCAAGAGAGAGCTAGATAGGGCTCTTAAAAATAGCGGAGTCAGGGGATATGGGGAGAAGGCAGGAACGGGGTACTGATTGGGGATGATCAGCCAAGATCACATTGAATGGCGGTGCTGGCTCGAAGGGCCGAATGGCCTACTCCTGCACCTATTGTCTATTGTCTATTGTGACGTTGAGAAAAGGGGAAGTACAATGGGATCTGGAGGTCCTTGTTCATCAGTCACTGAAAGTAAGCATGCAGGTACAGCAGGCAGTGAAGGAAGCGAATGGTATGCTGGCCTTCATAACGAGGACTGTCATATGTTGATAGAATGGAGCGGCTGGTCTTGTGTACACCGGGTCCGCGTCGACCAGCGATCCCCGCACATTAACACTATCCTACACACACAGGGACAATTTGACATTTACATAGCCAATTAATCTACAAGCCTGTACGTCTTTGGAGTGTGGGAGGAAACCAAAGATCTCGGAGAAAACCCACGTGGGTCACAGGGAGAAGGTACAAACTCTGTACAGACAGCAACCGTAGTCGGGGATCGAACTCGGGTCTCTGGCGCTGTGAGGCAGCATCTCTACCGCTGCGCCACCGTGACCACCCAGAGCAGCCCACCATATGGGACCGTGTACCACACTGCCCTTATCAATCCTCTTGCTCATCTCTTCAAAAATCCCACACATTCCTGAGGCACGATTTACCCCTCACAAAGCCACACCTGACTCCCTCATCAGTCTCCAAATGCAGGTACACCCTGTCCTCTCAGAATCCTCACCAGTAACCCTCCCACCACGGACTGTAGTAGACACATTGGAGAAGAAGGCATACGACGTAGAATATAAGATTAGGGGGATGGTCCAACTTTACACAACAAAAAACACAGCCCAATGAATACTGAAAATAGACAAAATGCTGGAGTCACTCAGCGGGACAGGCAGCATCTCTGGAGAGAAGGAATGGGTGACGATTCTGATCGAGGATCTGTCTTCAGACCCTCATTAAGACTTCAACCTATCCTCCTCTCCCCCCTTCCTCTAACCCCCACGCTAACTTCCCACCCCCCTCTAACCCACCCCCCCTCTAACCCCACCCCCCTAACCCCCACACCCCCTCTACCCCACGACACCCCACCACCCGCAACCCCCACCCCCCTGAACCCCCCACCCCCCCTTAACCATCCACCCCCCTTAACCCCCAAACCCCCCAACCCCACACTCCCCATTAACCCCCCAACCCCCCTCACCCCCCCCCCCCCCTTCCCTCTACCCCCCCCCACTCCCCACCCCCTAACACCCCACCCCCCTCCACCCTTCCCCCTCTAACCCCCACTCCACCTCCACCCTTCCCCGGCCCCACATCTCTCCCCCCGCATCCCAGACCCTAAACCGAGCCGTCCCTGCCTCCGCCCGTTTCCCGGGGACTCCGCTCTCCAGCTGCGGTTTCGGGGGCGGGGAGAATTCCTGGCCGGGCCTCCTCTTCCTGTCGGGAGCAAAGATCTTCTAGCGAACTTTGGCCGGGAGCGGCCGGGGGAGCGGGAGCAGAAGCAGAAGCCGAAGCCGGAGCTGGAGCTGAAGCAGGAGCTGGAGCTGACCTCGACCCCGACCCCGGGCAGCGGGAGGCTATGAGGGGCTTGTTGTAGGTCTCCCACCCCCAGCCCAGCGCTTGGAGCAGAGGGAGAGAGAGGGGCGCTGCTGGTTCCGTGTGCCCACTGGCCTTAGGTGAGATTCTAACGCTTGAAAAGTCCCATCGAGTCCAAGTCATGGTTGTGCTGGACTTTGGTTGGGGCGTAGTTGGAGTATTACTGTAGTCTGGTCACCTCGTTACAGGAAGGGTGCAGAGGATTGTTGACCAGTACACATCATGTTATGAGCAAACATTGTGGGCCGAAGGGCCTATTCTTGTCCTATACTGCTCTGTGTTCTATCAACAGTTGGGCTGGCTCGGATTTTTATTGCTAGGAGTGCAGGGATTTGAGGTTGTATAAGACCATGAGGTGAACAGATAGGACGGATACAGTCTTTTTTCTCAGGGAAGGGGATTGAAGAACCAGAGGACATGGGTTTAAGGTGAAAGGTGGACTAGATGCGGATGGCACGAAGCTGGGGGGCAGTGTTAGTTGTGAGGAGGATGCTAGGAGGCTGCAAGGTGACTTGGATAGGCTGGGTGAGTGGGCAAATGCATGGCAGATGCAGTATAATGTGGATAAATGTGAGGCTATCCACTTTGGTGGCAAAAACAGGAAAGTAGACTTTTATCTGAATGGTGGCCGATTAGGAAAAGGGGAGATGCCACGAGACCTGGGTGTCATGGTACACCAGTCATTAAAAGTAGGCATGCAGGTGTAGCAGGCAGTGAAGAAAGCAAATGGTATGTTCGCATTCATAGCAAAAGGATTTGAAAATAAGAGCAGGGTGGTTCTACTGCAGTTGTGCAGGGTCTTGGTGAGACCACATCTGGAGTATTGCGTCCAGTTTTGCTCCCCTAATTTGAGGAAGGACATTCTTGCTATTGAGGGAGTGCAGCGTAGGTTTACAAGGTTAATTCCCGGGATGGCTGGACTGTCATCTGCTGAGAGAATGGAGCAGCTGGGCTTGTACACACTGGAGTTTAGAAGGATGAGAGGGCATCTCATTGAAACATATAAGATTGTTAAGGGCTTGGACACGCTAGAGGCAAGAAACATGTTCCTGATGTTGGGGAAGTCCAGAACCAGGGGCCACAGTTTAAGAATAAGGAGCAAGCCATTTAGAACGGAGACGAGGAAACACTTTTTCTCACAGAGAGTGGTGAGTCTGTGGAATTCTCTGCCTCAGAGGGTGGTGGAGGCAGGTTCTCTGGATGCTTTCAAGAGAGAGCTGAAAGTAAGCATGCAGGTACAGCAGGCAGTGAAGAAAGCGAATGGTATGCTGGCCTTCATAACGAGGACTGTCATATGTTGATAGAATGGAGCGGCTGGGCTTGCGTACACTGGAATTTAGAAGGATGAGAGCGTATCTTATTGAAACATGATTATTAAGGGTTTGGACATGCTAGAGGCAGGAAACATGTTCCCGATGTTGGGGGAGTCCAGAACCAGTGGCCACTGTAAAAATAAGTGGTAAGCCATTTAGAACGGAGATGAGGAAATACTTTTTCACACAAAGAGTTGTGAGTCTGTGGAATTCTCTGCCTGCGGTGGAGGCCGGTGGAGGCAGATTCTCTGGATGCTTTCAAGAGAGAGCTAGATAGAGTTCTTAATGATGGTGGAATCTAGGGATAGTGGGAGAAGGCAGGAACGGGGTACTGATTGGGGATGTTCAGCCAAGATCACATTGAATGGCGGTGCTGGCTTGAAGGGCCGAATGGCCTCCTCCTGCACCTATTTTCTATTGTCCATTGTGACGTTGAGAAAAGGGGAAGTACAATGGGATCTTGAGGTCCTTGTTCATCAGTCACTGAAAGTAAGCATGCAGGTACAGCAGGCAGTGAAGGAAGCGAATGGTATGCTGGCCTTCATAACGAGGACTGTCATATGTTGATAGAATGGAGCGGCTGGACTTGTGTACACCGGGTCCGCGTCGACCAGCGATCCCCGCACATTAACACTATCCTATACACACAGGGACAATTTGACATTTACCAAGCCAATTAATCTACAAGCCTGTACGTCTTTGGAGTGCGGGAGGAAACCAAAGATCTCGGAGAAAACCCACGTGGGTCACAGGGAGAAGGTACAAACTCTGTACAGACGGCAACCGTAGTCGGGGATCGAACTCGGGCCTCTGGCGCTGTGAGGCAGCAACTCTACCGCTGCGCCACCGTGACCACCCAGAGCAGCCCACCATATGGGACCGTGTACCACACTGCCCTTATCAATCCTCTTGCTCATCTCTTCAAAAATCCCACACATTCCTGAGGCACGATTTACCCCCTCACAAAGCCACACCGACTCCCTCATCAGTCTTCCAAATGCAGGTACACCTGTCCTCTCAGAATCCTCACCAGTAACCCTCCCACCACGGACTGTAGTAGACACATTGGAGAAGAAGGCATACGACGTAGAATATAAGATTAGGGGATGGTCCAACTTTACACAACAAAAAACACAGCCCAATGAATACTGAAAATAGACAAAATGCTGGAGTCACTCAGCGGGACAGGCAGCATCTCTGGAGAGAAGGAATGGGTGACATAGAAACATAGAAACATAGAAATTAGGTGCAGGAGTAGGCCATTCGGCCCTTCGAGCCTGCACCGCCATTCAATATGATCATGGCTGATCATCCAACTCAGTATCCCGTACCTGCTTTCTCTCCATACCCTCTGATCCCCTTAGCCACAAGGGCCACATCTAACTCCCTCTTAAATATAGCCAATGAACTGGCCTCGACTACCCTCTGTGGCAGGGAGTTCCAGAGATTCACCACTCTCTGTGTGAAAAAAGTTCTTCTCATCTCGGTTTTAAAGGATTTCCCCCTTATCCTTAAGCTGTGACCCCTTGTCCTGGACTTCCCCAACATCGGGAGCAATCTTCCTGCATCTAGCCTGTCCAACCCCTTAAGAATTTTGTAAGTTTCTATAAGATCCCCTCTCAATCTCCTAAATTCTAGAGAGTATAAACCAAGTCTATCCAGTCTTTCTTCATAAGACAGTCCTGACATCCCAGGAATCAGTCTGGTGAACCTTCTCTGCACTCCCTCTATGGCAATAATGTCCTTCCTCAGATTTGGAGACCAAAACTGTACGCAATACTCCAGGTGTGGTCTCACCAAGACCCTGTACAACTGCAGTAGAACCTCCCTGCTCCTTTACTCAAATCCTTTTGCTATGAAAGCTAACATACCATTCGCTTTCTTCACTGCCTGCTGCACCTGCATGCCCACTTTCAATGACTGGTGTACCATGACACCCAGGTCTCGCTGCATCTCCCCTTTTCCTAGTCGGCCACCATTTAGATAATAGTCTGCTTTCCCGTTTTTGCCACCAAAATGGATAACCTCACATTTATCCACATTATACTGCATCTGCCGTATAATGTGGATTCTGTGACGATTCTGATCGAGATCCATCTTCAGACCCCATTACAGACTTCACCTATCCTCTTCTCCCCCCTTCCTCTAACCCCCTCCTCTAACCCCCACTCCCCCCCTCAAACTCCCACCCCCCTCTAAACCCCACCCCTCTAACCCTCACTCCCCCTCTAACCCCCACTCCCCCTCTAAACCCCACTCCCCCTCCCCCTCTAACCCCCACTCCCCCCTCTAACCCCCACCTCTAACCCCCACACCCCCCTCTAACCCCCCACACCCCCTCTAACTCTCACCCCCTCTAAACCCCACCCCTCTAACCCCCACTGCCCCCTCTAACCCCCACACACCCCCCTCTAACCCCCACTCCCCCCTCTAACCCCCACTCCCCCAACTAACCTCCACACCCCCTCCTTTACTCCCCCTAACCCCAAACCCCCCTCTAACCCCCACTCCCCCCCTCTAACCCCCACTCCCCCTCTAACCCCCCACTAACTCCCACCTCCCTCTAACCCCCACTCCCCCCCTAACCCCCACCCCCCTCCACCCTTCCCCCTCGAACCCCCACTCCCCCTCTAACTCCACCCCCCTCTAACCCCACTCCCCCCCTCCCCCTCTAACCCCCACCCCCCTCCACCCTTCCCCCTCTAACCCCCACTCCCCCTCCACCTCCACCCTTCCCCGACCCCACATCTCTCCCCCCGCATCCCAGACCCTAAACCGCGCCGTCCCTGCCTCCGCCCGTTTCCCGGGGACTCCACTCTCCAGCTGCGGATTCGGGGGCGGGGAGAATTCCTGGCCGGGCCTCTTCTTCCTGTCGGAGCAAAGATCTTCTAGCGAACTTTGGCCGGGAGCGGCCGGGGGAGCGGGAGCAGAAGCAGAAGCAGAGGCAGAAGCAGGAGCTGGAGCAGGAGCTGGAGCTGACCTCGACCCCGACCCCGGGCAGCGGGAGGCTATGAGGGGCTTGTTGTAGGTCTCCCACCCCCAGCCCAGCGCTTGGAGCAGAGGGAGAGAGAGGGGCGCTGCTGGTTCCGTGTGCCCACTGGCATTGGGTGAGATTCTAACGCTGGAAAAGTACATCGAGTCCAAGTCATGGTTGTGCTGGACTTTGGTTGGGGCGTAGTTGGAGTATTACTGTAGTCTGGTCACCTCGTTACAGGAAGGGTGCAGAGGATTGTTGACCAGTACACATCATGTTATGAGCAAGCTTTGTGGGCCGAAGGGCCTATTCTTGTCCTATACTGCTCTGTGTTCTATCAACAGTTGGGCTGGCTCGGATTTTTATTGCTAGGAGTGCAGGGATTTGAGGTTGTATAAGACCATGAGGTGAACAGATAGGACGGATACAGTCTTTTTTCTCAGGGAAGGGGATTGAAGAACCAGAGGACATGGGTTTAAGGTGAAAGGTGGACTAGATGCGGATGGCACGAAGCTGGGGGGCAGTGTTAGTTGTGAGGAGGATGCTAGGAGGCTGCAAGGTGACTTGGATAGGCTGGGTGAGTGGGCAAATGCATGGCAGATGCAGTATAATGTGGATAAATGTGAGGCTATCCACTTTGGTGGAAAAAACAGGAAAGTAGACTTTTATCTGAATGGTGGCCGATTAGGAAAAGGGGAGATGCCACGAGACCTGGGTGTCATGGTACACCAGTCATTGAAAGTAGGCATGCAGGTGCAGCAGGCAGTGAAGAAAGCAAATGGTATGTTCACATTCATAGCAAAAGGATTTGAGAATAAGAGCAGGGTGGTTCTACTGCAGTTGTGCAGGGTCTTGGTGAGACCACACCTGGAGTATTGTGTGCAGTTTTGCTCCCCTAATTTGAGGAAGGACTTTCTTGCTAATGAGGGAGTGCAGCGTAGGTTTACAAGGTTAATTCCCGGGATGGCTGGACTGTCATCTGCTGAGAGAATGGAGCAGCTGGGCTTGTATACCCTGGAGTTTAGAAGGATGAGAGGGTGTCTCATTGAAACGTATAAGATTGTTAAGGGCTTGGACACGCTAGAGGCAGGAAACATGTTCCTGATGTTGGGGGAGTCCAGAACCAGGGGCCACAGTTTAAGAATGAGCAAGCCATTTAGAACGGAGACGAGGAAACACTTTTTCTCACAGAGAGTGGTGAGTCTGTGGAATTCTCTGCCTCAGAGGGTGGTGGAGGCAGGTTCTCTGGATGCTTTCAAGAGAGAGCTATATAGGGCTCTTAAAAATAGCGGACTCGGGGGATATGGGGAGAAGGCAGGAACGGGGATGATCAGCCAAGATCACATTGAATGGCGGTGCTGGCTCGAAGGGCCGAATGGCCTCCTCCTGCACCTATTTTCTATTGTCTATTGTGACGTTGAGAAAAGGGGAAGTACAATGGGATCTGGAGGTCCTTGTTCATCAGTCACTGAAAGTAAGCATGCAGGTACAGCAGGCAGTGAAGAAAGCGAATGGTATGCTGGCCTTCATAACGAGGACTGTCATATGTTGATAGAATGGAGCGGCTGGACTTGTGTACACCGGGTCCGCGTCGACCAGCGATCCCCGCACATTAACACTATCCTACACACACAGGGACAATTTGACATTTACATAGCCAATTAATCTACAAGTCTGTACGTCTTTGGAGTGCGGGAGGAAACCAAAGATCGCGGAGAAAACCCACGTGGGTCACAGGGAGAAGGTACAAACTCTGTACAGACAGCAACCGTATTCGGGGATCGAACTCGGGTCTCTGGCGCTGTGAGGCAGCAACTCTACCGCTGCGCCACCGTGACCACCCAGAGCAGCTTACCATATGGGACTGTGTACCACACTGCCCTTATCAATCCTCTTGCTCATCTCTTCAAAAATCCCACACATTCCTGAGGCACGATTTACCCCCTCACAAAGCCACACCGACTCCCTCATCAGTCTTCAAATGCAGGTACACCCTGTCCCTCAGAATCCTCACCAGTAACCCTCCCACCACGGACTGTAGTAGACACATTGGAGAAGAAGGCATACGACGTAGAATATAAGATTAGGGGATGGTCCAACTTTACACAACAAAAAACACAGCCCAATGAATACTGAAAATAGACAAAATGCTGGAGTCACTCAGCGAGACAGGCAGCATCTCTGGAGAGAAGGAATGGATGACGATTCTGATCGAGATCCTTCTTCAGACCCCATTACAGACTTCACCTATCCTCTTCTCCCCCTTCCTCTAACCCCCACTCCCCCCTCTAACTCCCACCCCCCTCTAAACCCCACCCCTCTAACCCCCACTTCCTCTCTAACCCCCACTCCCCCTCTAACCCCCAACCCCCCCTCTAAACCCCACCGCTCCCCCCCTCTAACCCCCACTCCCCCCTCCAACCCCCACTCCCCCCTCTAATCCCCACTCCCCCCCTCTAACTCCCACCCCCTCTAAACCCCACCCCTCCAACCCCCACCCACCCCCTCTAAACCTCACCCCTTCCCCCTCTAACCCCCACTCCCCCCTCTAATCCCCACTCCCCCCCTCTAAACCCCACCCCTCCCCCCTCTAACCCCCACCCCTCCCCCTCTAACCCCCACCCCCCTCCACCCTCTAACCCCCACCCTTCCCCGACCCCACATCTCTCCCCCCGCATCCCAGACCCTAAACCGCGCCGTCCCTGCCTCCGCCCGTTTCCCGGGGACTCCGCTCTCCAGCTGCGGATCCGGGGGCGGGGAGAATTCCTGGCCGGGCCTCCTCTTCCTGTCGGGAGCAAAGATCTTCTAGCGAACTTTGGCCGGGAGCGGCCGGGGGAGCGGGAGCAGGAGCTGGAGCTTACCTCGACCCCGACCCCGGGCAGCGGGAGGCTATGAGGGGCTTGTTGTAGGTCTCCCACCCCAGCCCAGCGCTTGGAGCAGAGGGAGAGAGAGGGGCGCCGCTGGTTCCGTGTGCCCACTGGCATTGGGTGAGATTCTAACGCTGGAAAAGTACATCGAGTCCAAGTCATGGTTGTGCTGGACTTTGGTTGGGGCGTAGTTTGGAGTATTACTGTAGTCTGGTCACCTCGTTACAGGAAGGGTGCAGAGGATTGTTGACCAGTGCACATCATGTTATGAGCAAACATTGTGGGCCGAAGGGCCTATTCTTGTCATATACTGCTATGTGTTCTATCAACAGTTGGGCTGGCTCGGATTTTTATTGCTAGGAGTGCAGGGATTTGAGGTTGTATAAGACCATGAGGTGAACAGATAGGACGGATGCAGTCTTTTTTCTCAGGGAAGGGGATTGAAGAACCAGAGGACGTGGGTTTAAGGTGAAAGGTGGACTAGATGCGGATGGCACGAAGCTGGGGGGCAGTGTTAGTTGTGAGGAGGATGCTAGGAGGCTGCAAGGTGACTTGGATAGGCTGGGTGAGTGGGCAAATGCATGGCAGATGCAGTATAATGTGGATAAATGTGAGGCTATCCACTTTGGTGGAAAAAACAGGAAAGTAGACTATTATCTGAATGGTGGCCGATTAGGAAAAGGGGAGATGCAACGAGACCTGGGTGTCATGGTACACCAGTCATTGAAAGTAGGAATGCAGGTGCAGCAGGCAGTGAAGAAAGCAAATGGTATGTTCGCATTCATAGCAAAAGGATTTGAGAATAGGTGCAGGGAGGTTCTACTGCAGTTGTGCAGGGTCTTGGTGAGACCACATCTGGAGTATTGCGTCCAGTTTTGGTCTCCTAATCTGAGGAAAGACATTCTTGCCATAGAATACAGAGAAGGTTCACCAGACTGATTCCTGGGATGGCAGGACTTTCATATGAAGAAAGACTGGATAGACTCGGCTGGTACTCGCTAGAATTTAGAAGATTGAGGGGGGGATCTTATAGAAACGTACAAAATTCTTAAGGGGTTGGACAGGCGAGATGCAGGAAGATTGTTCCCGATATTGAGGAAGTCCAGAACAAGGGGTCACAGTTTAAGGATAAGGGGAAGTCTTTTAGGACCGAGAAGAGAAAAGCATTTTTCACACAGAGTGGTGAATCTGTGGAATTCTCTGCCACAGAAGGTAGTTGAGGCCAGTTCATTGGCTATATTTAAGAGGGAGTTAGATGTGGCCATTGTGGCTAAAGGGATCAGGGGGTATGGAGAGAAGGCAGGTAGAGGATACTGAGTTGGATGATCAGCCATGATCATATTGAATGGCGGTGCAGGCTCGAAGGGCCGAATGGCCTACTCCTACACCTTTCTATGTTTCTATGTTTCACAGAGACCTGAGGGCCAACTTTTTCCACACAGACGGTGCTGGGTGTATGGGACGAACTGCCAGAGGAGATAATTGAGGCAGGGACTATAACAACATTTAAACAGGTCCATGGATAGGAAATGTTTAGAGGGATATTATAGGCCTATCGTGGGTAGGTGGCACTAGATCAGTCGTGCAGCACGTAAACAGGCCCTTTGGCCTACGCTGACCAAACTGCCTCATCGAAGATGCTGCCATTTGCTGTGTTTGGCCCCATATCCTTCGAAACCCATGTACCTGTCCAAATACCTTTTAGTGCAGTCCATTTTGTGCTGTTCCAATCACTGCCAGGTGTTGTCTCCCTGTGCCAGCTATTCCACTCTCTGCCAGCTGTTCTGCCAGCTGTTTCACCCTCTGCCAGCTTTCACCCTCTGCCAGCTGTTAATGCTCTACCAGCTGTTTTGCCTTCTTCCAGCTGTTTTGCCTTCTGCCAGCTGTTCTGCCCTCTGCCAGCTGTTCCTCTGCCAGCTGTTTCACCCTCTGCCAGCTGTTTCCGCTCTGCCAGCTGTTCTGCCTTCTGCCAGCTGTTCCTCTGCCAGCTGTTCCACCCTCTGCCAACTAGCGTGAAGGGGCGATTGTTGGTGTGGACTCGTTGTTCTGAAGGACCTGTTTCCATGCTGTATCTCCAAACTAAAACATGGATCCATACGGAACACCATTAGTGCGGCACGATGGCGCAGCGGTAGAGTTTCTGCCTTACACCGCTCACAGCACCAGAGGCCCGGGTTCCATCCTAGCTACGGGTGCTGTCTGTACGGAGTTTGTACGTTCTCCCCGTGACCGCGTGGGTTTTCTCCGGGTGCTCCGTTCCACCCATACTCCAAAGACGAGCGGATTTACAATAGAATAGAATGGCTCTTATTGTCATTCAGACAAACAAAAGTTTGAACGAAATTCCATTCCCTGCAGGAAGTTAATTGGCTTGGTATAAGTATAAATTGTCCCTAGTGTGTGTGTGTGTAGATTAGTGTTAATGTGTGGATATCGCTGGTCGGTGCAGATACGGTGGGGCGAAGGGCCTGTTTCCTCGTTGTATTTCTTAACTAAGTCATCAGCAGCTGTCCAGAATGTACTCCCTTTATTCCCACTCTTTGCCTCCTGCCACTCAGCCAATCTTCAATCCATGCTAGTACCTTGCCTCGAATACCATGGACTCTGACCTTGTTCAGCAGCCTCACATGCGGCTCATTATGGAAAATCCAAGGAAACAGCATCCACTGACTCTCTTGTCTATCCTGCTTATTATTCTAACAGACTTGTCAGGCAAGTGACCAAAGCTGATGTTCTTGTGTTTCCAACTACCTCGAAACCTCATCCATAATAATGTACTCTAAAGTCTTCCGAACTACTGAAGTCAGGCAAAACTTTTTAAAATGTCCTTTCTTTTGCCTCACGCCCTTCTCAAACAGTGAACTTACATTTGTCATTTTCCAGTCCTCTGGAATAATTCCTGGCTCCAGTGTCATAGTCATATGCCCTTGTCCCACTTAGGAAACCTGAACGGAAACCTCTGGAGACTTTGCGCCCCACCCAAGGTTCCCAGAGGTTTTTGTCAGTCTCCCTACCTGCAACCTCCGGCAACCACCTGCAACCTCCGGGAACCGCATGGAAACCTTGGGTGGGGCGCAAAGTCTCCAGAGGTTTCCGTTCAGGTTTCCTAAGTGGGACAGGGGCAATAGAGTGATACAGCGTGGAAACAGGCCTTTCGGCCCAACTTGCCCACACCGGCCAACATGTCCCAGCTACACTAGTCCCACCTGCCTGTGTTTGGTTCTTATCCCTCCAAACATCCATGTACTTGTCTAACTGTTTCTTAAATGTTGGGATAGTGATTCTTGAAAGGTTGCTACAAATGCATCCACAATCTCTACAGACTTGTAAGTGAATGTAGATGGGTTGGTTAGTAAGTTTGCAGACAATACAAAAATTGGTGGAGTTATGGACAGTGAGGAAGGGAGTCAGAAGATACAGCGAGATATAGATCAACTACGGAAATGGGCGGAGAAATGGCAGATGGAGTTTAACCCGAGCAAGTGTGAAGTTTAGCACTTTTGAAAGTTGAATGCAAGGGGAAAGCATTCAGGTAATGGCAGATCCCTTAACAGCGTTGATGTACTGATGGATTTGGTCCATAACTACATGAGGGTGGTAACACAAGAGACTGGTAAGAAGATATATGGTATACTTGCTTTCACATTGATTTCATGTCGGGCATTGAGTATAATAGGCAGGTCATGATGTAGCTGTATAAAAGTTAGGTTGGGCCGTATGTGGAGTATTTCAGTATAGGAGTAAAGAGGTTCTTCTGCAGTTGTATCGGGCTCTGGTGAGACCACATCTCAAGTATTGTGTACAGTTTTGGCCTCCTAACTTGAGGAAGGACATCCTTGTGATTGAGGCAGTGCAGCGTAGGTTCACGAGATTGATCCCTGGGATGGCGGGACTGTCATATGAGGAAAGATTGAAAAGACTAGGCTTGTATTCACTGGAGTTTAGAAGGATGAGGGGGTTCTTATAGAAACATATAAAATTATAAAAGGATTGGAGAAGCTAGATGCAGGTAAAATGTTCACAATGTTGGGCGAGTCCAGAACCAGGGGCCACAGTCTTAGAATAAAGGGGAGGCCATTTAAGACTGAGGTGAGAAAACACTTTTTCACCCAGAGAGTTGTGAATTTGTGGAATTCCCTGCCACAGAGGACAGTGGGGGCCAAATCACTGGATGGATTTAAGAGAGAGTTAGATAGAGCTCTAGGGGCTAGTGGAATCAAGGGATATGGGGAGAAGGCAGGCACGGGTTATTGATTGGGGACGATCAGCCATGATCACAATGAATGGCAGTGCTGGCTCAAAGGGCCGAATGGCCTCCTCCTGCACCTATTTTCTATGTTTCTAAGTATTGCGTGCAGTTCTGGTCACCCCATTACAGGAAGAATGTGGAGGCTTTAGAGAACCAGAATAGAGGCTTTAGTTTACCAGAATACTGCCTGGATCAGAGGGTATTAGCTACAGGGTGAGGTTGGACAGACTTGGATTGTTTTCTCTCTGATGCCTGAGGTTGCGGGGAGACCTGATGGAATTTTATAAAATGACGAGAGGCGGAGACAGGTGGACAGAATGTTTCTCAAAGGATGAAAGTGTCAGAGACTAGAGGACATTCCCTTAAGGTGAGAAGAGCAAAGTGTAAATACGATGTGTGGGGCAAATCTTTTTTGAAACGGAGGGTGGTGTGTGCCTGGAACGTGCTGCCAGGGGTGGTGGTGGTGGAGGCAGGTACGATGGTGGTGTTTAAGAGGTTTTCGGATATGCAGGGATTGGAGGGATATGGATCACGTGCAGGCAGAGGGGATTAGTTTATCTTGGCATCATGTTTGGGGCGACATTGTGGGCCGAAGGGCCTGTTTCCTGCTGTACGGCCCTCTGTTCCATGTCGGATGTAATTGCAGTCATGTGTTCTCATTACAGGAGGTGACACCATGTCAGAAGCACAGTTGCAGGACCCCTTCGGCACCGGCCACATTTCGGAGAGCTTTGGCCTGGTCCTGCAGACACAGCTCAACTGGGAGACCTTCCTGACCCCCCTCTCCACCTCCGTCGCCATTCTCGCCGACCTCAGCCGTCAGGCCAAGAGCGGCAACGACTTCCCTCTCCAGCAAGACCACCAGACTTCCCATTCGGATGACCCCACGTCATTCCAAGGATGGCTCCTGAGGATTTGCCTGCAGGCTCCGAAATCATTCCAGGCCATCCGTGACAACATGTTCAAGATCCAGGCCAATTGTGAGGACATGCCAGTGGTCCTGAGAATGGTGAGTGAGGACTGGAGACAGGACAAGGGCCTTCCCCAGAAGATGGGCCTGATCCAGGCATGTGCTGCCCAGTGCAAAGTGGCTGCTGGAGATGTGGAGCGGATTGTCACCTGTCTCAACCTGCAGCTCTCTCAGCTTCTGGAGCGAGCTGCAGCCTCGCAGAAATGCAGCCAGGAGCAGCTGCAGGAGGTGCAGCGAGCCCTGGACACAAGCAGGGAGAGCTCCAAGTCCATCGAGGAGGACAAGGCAGCTTTGGAGGAGGATTGGGCCAAAGTTTCCCAGGAGCGGGAGAAGATCAGGGATGCCTTGAACGACATCAAGTCTAGAGCCTTCACCGAGACCCTCGCGGAGGAGGTGCTGAGCGAGTTGAAGGAACGTCTGCCTCAGGTGCTGGACCTGGCACGCAATGTGAGCAACCCGGCAGCCCTGGCCTCAGAGCTGGTCAGAGCGGCCAAGTTTGTCATCAACGAGATCACGGCCCTGAAGAACAAGGATCCCAGCTCTGCCCTGGTCACCTTCCTGGTGGAGGTGGAAGAGAAGGCTGCGGAGAAGATCAGACAAGTCCAGTCGCAGGTGGACCAAGCAGGAGAGAAGTATGACCAGCATCTCCGGGACATGGAGAGCCTGACCAAACGCAGTGCGCAGTTGTCTGAGGATCTGTCTGGCCAGGAGACACAGGAGAAGGACATTGGCTCCACAATGCTGCTGATGTCCCAGGCCCTGGAGCTGCTGGGAAGCCTCCAATCCAACTGGTCCCAGACCCTCAGCTTCATCCACCTGATCCCCGGGCTGATGGCAGGGTGTCAGAGGATGTTGGCCAGGCTCGGCGATGGCAAGGATGCGGACGGGTCGCAGGTGATGGAGTACCAAGACCAGATGTCACAGGTGTCCACCATGCTGACCCACCTGGGGGCCACGGCTGGGGTCTACATCAAGGTGTACGATCGGCATCTGAAGGGGCCGCTGAAAGATCTGGCTGAAGTCCTGGCCCATGGTGGGAGGGACTACAAGCTGAAGACCATCCAGAGGAGTTGCCAGAGAGCCAGAGAAGAGATCCACCGCCTGGCCAAGGAGCAGCAGCGAGAGTTGGGGCAGAGAGTCCAGCAGAGTAGTCAGGCCCTTGGACAACTGTCCCAGCAGCTGCGGCCAAGGGGCTGACGGAGGGGCAGTGGGGCCCCCGGGCTGAGCCCAGGGCCATCAGCTCCACCCAGGAGAACTCTGGAGAGGATCGGCAGCGTACCCCGACGCCAGCTTGCCCACGGCCCGGCTTCCTGTGCCCCCCCTCAGGTCAGCGAGACCACCCTCGTTGTAGCAGATCACAATAAAGCTACTCCTGTGGCCCATCATTGAGTCCGTGCCGTTTGTTCATCATCCTGGTGCC
This sequence comes from Amblyraja radiata, assembly GCF_010909765.2. Lineage (NCBI taxonomy): Eukaryota > Metazoa > Chordata > Chondrichthyes > Rajiformes > Rajidae > Amblyraja > Amblyraja radiata. Next base: position 6,338,255 of record NC_045963.1, on the reverse strand, counting down.
GGGACCACAAGGCAGGGTGGCCAGGAAGCATTAGCCCCCCCCCCCACCACCATAGCGGCCCAGCCCCCCTCCCCAAACCTGGGCCGAGCCAGCTGTGACAGGGTGGGTGGGGCTCGGATAGTGGGGACCCTGGGGATGGCCTGTTCTGGGAGGGGGGGGGGGGTATCAGGCCGGGCTGGTGGGAGGGGGTCCTCATGGGGCTGGACCAGGGGCAAGCAACGGGGCGATGTCCCTGGGGTGGGGACTGGTGAACGTTGTAAGGCCTCAGCCACTGCTGCGGGCCACTGGTGGTTGGGAGACGGGAAGAAGGCAGTGTGGGGAGGGGGAGATGAGGCGCCAGTTGGGGGAGGTGGGGGAATCGGGAAGATGGAACAGCTTCTTAGGAACCACTGTCCTGGACCGGAAAACATAGCTGTGGACACAACACACAACCTCCTCTGCACTCTCTCTAGCTTAACATCATGCTTCCTGTAACAGGGTGACCAAAACTGAACACCATACTCCAAGATAGACAAGTCTGACAAGTCAGTCTAAAGATGGGTCCAAACCCTTCAAAAAACACAATAAAACTAATGATGCGGTCTCCCACACACAAAACCATGTTGAATATCCATAATCAGCCCTGGCTGTCCATCCCGTGTTCCATCAGCTTACTAGCTGTCAAAGGAGCAGAATTAGGCCATTCGGCCCATCAAGTTTACTCCGCCATTCAATCATGGCAGATCTATCCCTCTCACCCCCATTCTCCTGCCTTCTCCGCATCCATGGCCATCTGTGGCAATGAATTTCAGATTCACCACCGAATTTGTTCAAAGCCCTGCTAAACTCCGTGTACATCACCACCAGCCTTCCTCCATTCACTCAGTTACTTCCTCTGCTTTTGAAGCTGCTCGATATCCCACTGCACACATTGACAGCCATTCCCCATTGTCCACAAGTCCACCAATTTTGTTGTGTCTGCAAACTTCCCAACCAACCCAAGTTGTTTATGTCTCTCGCAAACAACAGAGATGCTAGTACCTATCACTGTGGATCTCCACTGATCACACACATCCCAGCAAGAATAACACCCCTTCCAACATTACCCTCTGTCTTCTGCCAGTAAGACAGTTCTGAATCCACGTGACCATGAATCCTGCACATCAAACATATAAAATTATAAAAGGACTGGAAAAGCTAGATGCAGGAAAAATGTTTCCAACGTTGGGCGAGTCCAAAACCAGGGGCCACAGTCTTCGAATAAAGGGGAGGTCATTTAAGACTGAGGTGAGAAAAAACTTTTTCACCCAGAGAGTTGTGAATTTGTGGAATTCCCTGCCACAGAGGGCAGTGGAGGCCAAATCACTGGATGGATTTAAGATAGAGTTAGATAGAGCTCTAGGGGCTAGTGGAATCAAGGGATATGGGGAGAAGGCAGGCACGGGTTATTGATTGGGGACGATCAACCATGATCACAATGAATGGCGGTGCTGGCTCGAAGGGCCGAATGGCTGCCTCCTGCACCTATTTTCTATGTTCTATCTAAGTTTCTATCTGAAGAAGGGTCTTAACCCAAAACGCCACCCATTCCTTCAGGTTTGCTAGTGCTACATGTGTGGGTTTAAACTCAATAGTGGGGGGGAGGGATTGACAAATTGGGAGGATAAATATGGAGTTAAAGTGTGGGCGGATATCCCGGGGGGGGGGGGGGGGACGACGCACGTCCCTCCCATGTTTTGAGAGGTGGGGGACAACCCCCCCCCCCCCCCCCCGTGTTTTGTAACCCGGATTTTGAAATTCTGTGAAAAAAAACAATTAAAATCTCCGCTTTCCAGGAGACAGTGGGGGTGTCACTGTTAAGCGCTTGTTAAATGTCTCTAATAACATCGTATTAACACGATGTGGCACCAATTGTGTTTTGACATTCAAGTATTACTGAAGGTATTCACGGAGAATTTCTTAAAGCTGTCTGATGCAGGTACAATTACCATTTGAACCATTTGAACTAATTGGATGTATTGGTTCATGAGAAAGATTTAAACGAGTTGAACGGGTTTCCTGTCTGGCTTGCTGGTAAGTCCCTCATTCAGTCACTCACGTTATTTAGTATTTTTTCCCCCATCTCCCGCCTCCCCCTCCAAGGTTGGTTCTTCTGTTTGCTTCAGTTTTATTTGTTTAAGTGTAATTTATCACATTGTAGTTTTTGAAAGATTCAAGCGGGTATCAGACGCTTTCTAAGGGCTGAATCGGCCCGTTCGCGGGGCCTTTCATCGCCCAGCTGCTGTGTCAAGGCGATCGAGGCTCCCGATGTAAAAGCCCCCGCCGGCCAATTTTAAGCTACGCCGGGCAATTAAATGCCCCTTGAACGGGCCGATTGAAGCCCCAAGATTCGGGGCTGACGAAGCTGCTGTTGCTGGAGTTCGGAGTCGGTCACCAACCAGGTCAGCTCCCGATGTTACCGTCCACAGGGCCCACGGCCGAAGCCTTGCGTGTGTGTGTGTGTGTGTGCGTGCGCGAGCGGCCACCAAGAAACCATGCCCCACAAATCGTGCCCCCCTCCCCCCCCCCATGTTTTGATAGCGATTTCCAGCCCTGATTTAAAGGGGAAGTGGGTGCAGAAAAAGTTATAAAAGACTCTTGAAGTAATGGGAAGGAAAGTTCGAGAAGGGATAAGAGAGTATGGTCAGGGTCAATAGTGACCGGAGTGAGAGGGGAGATGAAAGTCAGTGTTGTTTATGAATGCGCGAAGTATAAGGAATAATGTGGACGAGCTTTCGGCTCAGTTAGAAATTGTCAAGTATGATGTTGGAATTACAGAGACATGGCTGCAAGAGGGCCAGGGCTGGGAACTGAATATTCAAGGGTATACATCCTATCAAAAAGACAGACAGGTGGGACGAGGGGGTGGGGTGGCTCGGTTGGTGAATGAAATTCAGTCCCTTACAAGGGGTGACATAGAATCAGGAGATGTGGAGTCAGTATGGGTAGAACTGAGGAATTGTAAGGGTAAAAAGACCTTAATGGGACTTATCTACTGGCCCCCAACCAGTAGCCTGGACATAGGGTGCAAGTTGAATCAAGAGATAAAATTGGCATGTAGCAAAGGTAATGCTGTGCTGGTTATGGGAATTTCAACATGCAGGTACTGGGAAAATCAGGTTGGTACTGGACTCCAAGAAAGGGAGTTTGTCGAGTGCCTCCGCGATGAATTCTTAGAGCAGCTTGTACTGGAGCCTACCTGGGAGAAGGCAATTCTGGATTTAGTGTTGTGTAATGAACCGGATTTGATAAAGGAACTCGAGGTAAAGGAGCCATGAGGAGGTAGTGACCATAATATGATGGTTTAATCTACAATTTGAGAGGGAGAAGGGTAAATCGGAGGTGTCAGTATTACAGTTGAACAAAGGGGACTATGGAGCCATGAGGGAGGAGCTGGCCAAAGATGACTGGGAAGATACCCTAGCAGGGACGACAGTGGAACAATGGGGTCAAGGTAAGAGCTTTCACGTCGCGGCCATGTTTCCACCACCACGCACAAGAAGCACAAGACAGACACCATTGTGCAGATGCCGAGAAGTGTGTGGCTGAACAACCTCTAATCTTGTATGTGGACTCGATAAGAAGAAGTGAAACAACAGGTATTTCTGGGAATAATACAGAAGGTGCAGGATCAGTTCATTCCAAAGAGGAAGAAAGATTCCAAGGGGAGTAAGGGGCGACCGTGGCTGACAAATGAAGTCAGGGACAGTATAAAAATAAAATAGAACAAGTATAACATATAAAAGATGATCGGGAAGCCAGAGGATTGGGAAACTTTTAAAGAGCAACAGAAGATAACTAAAAAGGCAATACGGGGAGCAAAGATGAGGTATGAAGGTAAGCTAGCCAAGAATATAAAAAAGCTTCTTTAGGTATGTGAAGAGGAAAAAATTAGTTAAGACAAAAAATTAGTTGGACCCTTGAAGACCGAAAAGGGTGAATTTATTCTGGGGAACAAGGAAATGGCAGATGAGTTGAATAGGTACTTTGGATCCGTCTTCACTAAGGAAGACACAAACAATCTTCCTGATGTACTAGGGTGACGGAGGAACTGAAGGAAATTCACATTAGGCAGGAAATGGTGTTGGATAGACTGATGGGGCTGAAGGCTGATAAATCCCCAGAGCCTGATGGTCTGCATCCCAGGGTACTTAAGGAAGTGGCTCTAGAAATCGTGGACGCATTGGTGATCATTTTCCAATGTTCTACAGATTCAGGATCAGTTCCTGTGGATTGGAGGGTAGCTAATGTTATCCCACTTTTTAAGAAAGGCGGGAGAGAGAAAACAGGGAATTATAGACCAGTTAGCCTGACATCGGTGGTGGGGAAGTTGCTGGAGTCAATTATAAAAGATGAAATAGCGGCACATTTGGATAGCAGTAACAGGATCGGTCCGAGTCAGCATGGATTTACAAAGGAGAAATCATTCTTGACTAATCTTGTGGAATTTATTGAGGATGTAACTAGGAAAATGGACAAGGGAGAGCCAGTGGATGTAGTGTACCTGGACTTTCAGAAAGCATTTGATAAGGTCCCACATAGGAAATTAGTGGGCAAAATTAGGGCACATGTTATTGGGTGTAGAGTGCTGACATGGATAGAGAAGTGGTTGGCAGACAGGAAACAAAGAGTAAGGATTAACGGGTCCCTTTCAGAATGGCAGGCAGTGACTAGTGGGGTACCGCAAGGCTCGGTGCTGGGACCGCAGCTATTTACAATATAAATCAAAGAGGAATTGAATATAGGAGCAAAGAGGTCCTTCTGCAGTTGTACAGAGCCCTAGTGAGACCACACCTGGAGTATTGGTCCCCTAATTTGAGGAAGGACATTCTTGCTTTTGAGGGAGTACAGCGTAGATTTACAAGGTTAATTCCTGGGATGGCGGGACTGTCATATGCTGAGAGAATGGAGCAGCTGGGCTTGTACACTCTGGAGTTTAGAAGGATGAGAGGGTATCTCATTGAAACATATAAGATTGTTAAGGGCTTGGACACACTCGAAGCAGGAAACATGTTCCCGATGTTGGGGGAGTCCAGAACCAGGGGCCACAGTTTAAGAATAAGGAGTAATCCATTTAGAACGGAGACGAGGAAACACTTTTTCTCACAGAGTCTGTGGAATTCTCTCAGAGGGTGGTGGAGGCAGGTTCTCTGGATGCTTTCAAGAGAGTGCTAGATAGGGCTCTTAAAAAATAGCGGTTAGGGGATATGGGGAGGGCAGGAACAGGGTACTGATTGGGGATGATCAGCCATGATCAGATTGAATGGTGGTGCTGGCTCGAAGGGCCGAATGGCCTACTCCTGCACCTATTGTCTATTGTGACATTGCGAAAAGGGGAAGTACAATGGGATCTGGGGGTCCTTGTTCATCAGTCACTGAAAGTAGGCATGCAGGTACAGCAGGCAGTGAAGAAAGCGAATGGTATGTTGGCCTTTATAACGAGGACTGTCATATGTTGATAGAATGGAGCGGCTGGGCTTGTGTACACTGGAATTTAGAAGGATGAGAGGGTATCTTATTGAAACATGATTATTAAGGGTTTGGACATGCTAGAGGCAGGGAACATGTTCCCGGTGTTGGGGGAGTCCAGAACCAGGGGCCACTTTAAAAATAAGTGGTAAGCCATTTAGAACGGAGATGAGGAAATACTTTTTCACACAGAGAGTGGTGAGTCTGAGGAATTCTCTGCCTGCGGTGGAGGGCGGTGGAGGCAGATTCTCTGGATGCTTTCAAGAGAGAGTTAGATAGAGCTCTTAAAGATGGAGGAATCTAACAAAGGGGGAGCTGGTGCGTGGAGGAAGATGTAACTTTGTGAACATAGATCACAGTGAGGAATGTGGAGGAGTCACTGTGGTGGATGTTCATGGTAGAATGTATTTTGTGTGTTCTGTTGCTTTTTATTGGTATGACTATGGCAAACCAAATTCTTCATATGTAAAACACACTTGGCTAATAAAGTCTGATTCTGATTATGATTATTGGTGACTATTTGCATACCCTGTGTATGTAAGCCAAGAATTCACATGTGACTTGTCACTGTGACAATGAAGCATTCAATTCAATATGCCTTCTCCAGAAGCTCTCTCCTGTCCAGTCCTAGGAGTACACGATTGATACAAATACATCGATAGATGTTCCTGAACACATCATCAGTGATGTAACCTGGGTGTTTCGGGTCTTTCAACATCAGACACCCTCACCCAGGCGACCCAGCCGTGGTTGATCAGACCACGACTTGTGTTCAGGTGGCATTCGCTCCTCCCCATGGACCTCTTCTCCTGATCCAGAGCCATCTCGAGGTCTTCTCCGCTGCCTCTGTGGTGTTCTTGATGGCCCTTCTCCTCGCCACTCCGTAGATGCCCAGTGCACTCAAGGCTTTGTAGAGCGATTGCCCTGCAAAACCTCTGCAGCCAACCTCGATGGGCATACACCTCGCCTTCCAGCCCTGCTTACGGCAGTCTATGACCAGCTCTTCATACTTGGCCATCTTCCTCTCGTGGGCCTCCTCCAGACGGTCCTCCCACGGCACAGTCAGTTCCAACAAGACGATGTTTTTGGTCGCCTCTGAGACCAGGAGGATATCTGGCCTCAGGGTGGTCGTGGCAATGTGCTGTGGAAACTTCAGCTGTTTCACCAGGTCTACAGAAAGCTGTCAGTCCTGCGCAGTCGCCAGGATTCCTGACCGATTCCTGGCTGCTGTGGTTCTTGGCAGCTGCACTCCGGCCTTCACGAAGGTGATCATCTGGGTGGTGGGGCGTTCTCGTACAGCTGCTGATTCCCATGCTGATGGCTTCTGCAATGGGTTTAAGAACCTGGTCGTGACGCCATGTGTACCGGCCCTACCCAAGAGCCTTTGGGCAACAGCTCAGGATGTGTTCCAACGTTCCCTTGCCTGAGCATTGCGGGCAATCTGGAGATTCCGCTTTGCCCCAGATGAAGAGGTTCGATGGGCTGGGCAGGATATCATACACTGCCTGGACCAGGAACTTGATGCGTTGTGGTTCAGCCTGCCAGAGCTTAGTCCATGTGACTTTTCGGTCCATGGCCTGCTCCCACCTTGTCCAGGCTCCCTGCTGCCTCAATCCAACTGCTCTGGTGGACCTCTCCTCCTCCACCACTGCCCTTACTTCCTCCTGGACCAGCCTGTGCCTCTCCTTCCCCTTGGCCTTGTCAAACTGGGGAGATGGGAAGATTCCCAGACCAGCTCTTCCCCGAGTCACTGCTCCCACCAGGACTCTGTGGCGTATCCGGGACTCTGCTTGCAGCACGGCTTCGCCGGCTCTCCACTTCCTCCCGGTTTTCACCTCCACCCCTGCTTGAGCCACCTTGGGGTCGCTGGAGTCCCTGTACATCATCACCTCTCTGGCCCGAGTCACCTTAAACTCCTCCTCCAGGGACTTCAGGGGCAGCTGGAGCTTGGTGTTATTTCCGTAAAGGGCGATGCTGCTAAGGCTCCTGGGCAGTCCCAGCCACCTCCTGAGAAAGCTGCTGACTTTCCTCTCCAATCTCTCTACGATGGATATTGGGACTTTGTAGACAAGCAGTGGCCAGAGTATCCTTGGCAGGATACCATGCTGGTAAATCCATGCCTTGAACTTGCCGGGATGCCCTGACTGGTCCACTGCTCTCAACCAGCTCTCCAGCTCCTGACAGGTTGCCTGGACAGATGCTGTATCCTTCAGGCTGCTGTTAAACACCTTGCCAAGACTCTTCACTGGCCTTTCAGAGACAGTTGGGATTGGTGTCCCTTCGATGCTGAAGCGGAACCTGTCCATGACTTTGCTCTTCTTCAGCACCAGTGACCTTGATTTTCCTGGCTTAAACCTCATCCTTGCCCATCTAATCAGCTTCTCCAACCCCTGCAGGATCCACCTATCTCCTGGCACTGACTCAGTGGTGACAGTCAGGTCGTCCATGAAGGCTCTGATTGGTGGTTGGCGTATTCCTGACTTGGTCCGAGGGCCCCGGCACTCTGGCTCAGCAGACTTGACGATCATGTTCATCGCCAAGGCAACAAGGATCACAGAGATGGTACAGCCTGTGATGATCCCAACCTCCAGTCTGTGCCACTCTGATGTTACTGACCCTGATGAGACTCTCATGCTGAACTGGTTGTAATAGTCCAGGATGAGATCTGCCACTTGGCCCGCGGGGCACATGATGCTTGGCCATGACTGTCTGGATCAGCTTGTGCGGGATGGAGCCGTAGGCGTCGGCCAGGTCAAGCCAGAGCACTGTCAGGTCTCCCTTGTTCTCCCTGGCTTCTCTGATGAGCTGGGTCACCATTCCCGTGTGCTCTAGACACCCCGGCAATCCAGATAAGCCTCCCTTTTGCACTGAGCTGTCGATGTAGCCATTGCTGGAAAGGAAGTTGGTCAGCCGCCTCGCCACTATGCTGAAGAAGATCTTGCCTTCAACGATTAGCAAGGAGATGATTCTGAACTGATCGATCTTCTTGGAATCTTCCTCCTTTGGGATCCAGACTCCTTCAGCGAATCGCCACTGCTGCGCCACTTTTCCTCTCCTCCAGATGACTTTCAGGATCTTCCACAGCCGTTTCAGTAACAAGGGGCAGTTCTTGTAGACCCTGTAGGGGACTCCGCTCGGGCCAGGGGCTGAGCCAGCTCTTGCTCTCTTCACAACATCCTGGACCACTTTCAGGAGTGGCTCTCTACTATCAAACTCCTTGATGGGTGGAGGTGGTTTTATCAGGATGTTGCACTGGCCCAGCTCCTGCTGCCTGACGGGGTCACTGTAGGTCGTCTGGATGTGCCGGTCGATCTCCTCCTTAGAGCAAGCCAAACTCCCACTGTGCTTCTGCCCGAGTAGTTGTTTGGTGAAGCCGAAGGGGTTGGCTATGAAGGATGCTCGCTTCCTGGCTCTTTCCTTCCGACGTCTTCCGTGCCACTCAGCTCTACGGAGGGTCATCAGCTTCTTCCTCAGGATGGTTCGCAGCTCAGCCAAGGGGGGACGTTGCTCCTCGGTGGCCTCTTTATACTGCTTCTTGAGGGACATCAGCTCCTGCCGGATCTTGTGGATCTTCGTTGCTCGTTGGTTCATGGTGAAAGGTGTTCTGGTCGGCTTCTTCTCCACTTCTCCAAACCTTTCCACAGCTAGGCTGATGATGATTGTCGTCATCGTCCTCAACTTTCGGTCCACGTCTCCCTTCGCAGTTGCTTCTAGCACCTTGTCGACGTCCTCGTCGAACTGATGCCAGACTGCCGTCTTGCAGGCCTGAGGCCATCTGACTCGAACCTTCTCCGGAGAACTGTTCCGAGGGACTAGTTGCGCCACTTGGAGGCTTCGGGCTCTATGGGGTGATTCCGGGCCCGGCTCCTCCTCCATCTCACCAGGTAAAATACCTGTGCGTTGTGACACTCCCTGTCCCTCCAAACACTTCATCCGGGTCTGGTGAATCTTCAGGCCTCCGCTGTTCTTGCAAACCTTACCACATCTGCATTTGATACTCATAGTCGGTTGTCCATTGCCATTAGTCGTTAACCTTTGATCCGTCCAATTGAGGTGCTCATCCTCCCCCCCTCTCAGGCACCCCTGGGGGTATTTTTCCAAGTGTTTTTCTGTAGCGTGATTTGGGTCTCCTCGTCTTAGAGGATGCGGTTTGGGCTGCCAACCCGCCCCACCCCGGTTGCCGTCTTTCCGAGCTGTCCACTATCTCTCCAGTCGTCACCACCCTATTCTTGGTTGTCAACCAGTCTATTTCTGGTCGCCACTGGTTTCACCAGCACAGTGATTGATACAAATAATACTTTCCTGAAGGGCAACACAGGTAGATGGGTTGATGGTGTTTGGGACGCTGGCTTTCATCAGTCATCCCCTCACACAAGGGCCTGTCCCACGTACGTGTCCTTGGCACGTAAATTGCGCAACCTCGTGGTCGCGTTGAAGCGCACGGGCATCGTGTGGCCGCGCGGGGCCGGTCCCACTGAGAAGCTCGGAGAGGTATGTAGTTGTGTGCGACATCGCGCGGGGCTCCGAAAATTTTGCAGTGAACGAAATCTTCGCTCGCCAACAGCCTGTCGCGTAACTGACGGCCAAAGTGGGACAGGCCCAAGACCCTGGCGCGATGCAACGTCTCACCTCCAACAGCAGCAGAAGCAGGCAAACGATCGCCGAGCTCGGCCTGGGGCACACGGCCGTTGCGGTCCGGATCCGCCCCCACTTCTACTCCCAGAGCGGGACCAAGAAAATTGAAGATGAAGACACAAAATGCAGGAGTAACTCAGCGGGACCGGCAGCATCTCTGGAGAGAAGCAATGGGTGACGTTTCGGGTCAAGACCCTTCTTTTCAGACTGAAGAAGAGTCTCAACCCGAAACATCACCCATTCCTTCTCTCCAGAGATGCTGCTGGACCCGCTGAGTTACTCCAGCTTTGTGTCCATCTTCAAATGACATCACACGCTCCAGACGGCTGTGCGTACGCATGTAATCGCACCCGACCTTCGCGGGACCGTCGCGCCTCAACGCGACCGCGAGGTCGCGCAATTTGCGTGCCAAGGACACGTAAGTGGGACAGGCCCGTCAGGCTTTACAATGTGCACTCTTCAATTCTGTCTCACACCTTTTTGCTTTTATCTCTGGCTTTGGTCCCATATCAAAAACCACCAACGCAACTTTCCCAACTATTACCTGCCACACTTTGTCCGGCCTCTCCCCTCCCCGCACAACCAGTCTGAAGACGGGACTTGACCCGAAGAGGCACCCTTCCATGTTCTCCACAGATGCTGCCTGACCCACTGAGTTCCAATGTTCCATAGATTCAGGATCAGTTCCTGTGGATTGGAGGGTAGCTAATGTTATCCCACTTTTTAAGAAAGGCGGGAGAGAGAAAACAGGGAATTATAGACGAGTTAGCCTGACATCGGTGGTGGGGAAGACGCTGGAGTCAATTATAAAAGATGAAATAGCCGCACATTTGGTTAGCAGTAACAGGATCGGTCCGAGTCAGCATGGATTTACGAAGGGGAAATCATGCTTGACTAATCTTCTGGAATTTTTTGAGGATGTAACTAGGAAAATGGACAAGGGAGAGCCAGTGGATGTAGTGTACCTGGACTTTCAGAAAGCATTTGATAAGGTCCCACATAGGAGATTAGTGGGCAAAATGAGGGCACATGGTATTGGGGGTAGAGTGCTGACAGGGATAGAAAAGTGGTTGGCAGTCAGGAAACAAAGGGTAGGGATTAACGGGTCCCTTTCAGAATGGCAGGTAGTGACTAGTGAGGTACCGCAAGACTCGGTGCTGGGACCGCAGCTATTTACAATATACATCAAGGATTTAGATGAAGAGATTCAAAGTAACATTAGCAAATTTGCAGATGACACAAAGCTGGGTGGCAGTGTGAACTGTGAGGAGGATGCAATGAGAATGGACAGGTTGGATGAGTGGGCAGATGCATGGCAGATAGTTTAATGTGGATAAATGTGAGGTTATCCACTTTGGTAGCAAAAACAGGAAGGCAGATTATTATCTAAATGGTGTCAAATTGGGAAAAGGGGAAGTACAACGGGATCTGGCGGGTCTTTGTCATCAGTCAATGAAAGTAACCATGCAGGTACAGCAGGCAGTGAAGAAAGCAAATGGCATGTTGGCCTTCATAACCAGAGGAGTTGAATATAGGAGCAAAGAGGTCGTTCTGCAGTTGTACAAGGCCCTAGTGAGACCACACCTGGAGTATTGTGTGCAGTTTTGGTCCCCTAATCTGAAGAAGGACATTCTTGCTATTGAGGGAGTGCAGCGTAGGTTTACAAGGTTAATTCCTGGGATGGCGGGACTGTCATGCTGAGAGAATGGAGCGGCTGGGCTTGTATACTCTGGAGTTTAGAAGGATGAGAGGCTATCGTATTGAAACATAAGATTATTAAGGGTTTAAACACGCTACAGGCAGGAAACTAGCATGTTCCCGATGTTGGGGGAGTCCAGAACCAGGGGCCACAGTTCAAGAATAAGGGGTAAGCCATTTAGAACAGAGATGAGGAAACACTTTTTCACACAAAGAGTTGTGAATCTATGGAATTCTCTGCCTCAGAAGGCGGTGGAGGCCGGTTCTCTGGATACGATCAAGAGAGAGCTAGATAGGGCTCTTAAAAATAGCGGAGTCAGGGGATATGTGGAGAAGGCAGGAACGGGGTACATGATCACATTGCCATGATCACATTGAATGGCGGTGCTGGCCCTAAGGGCCGAATGGCCAATTCCTGCAACTATTGTCTATTGTCTTTTGAGTTACTCCAGCACTATGTGAAACGTCACCTATCCATGTTCTCCACAGATGCTGCCTAACCCACTGAGTTACTCCAGCACTCTGTGAAACGTCACCTATCCATGTTCTCCACAGATGCTGCCTGACCCACTGAGTTACTCCAGCACTCTGCGAAACATCACCTATCCCAGTTCTCCACATATGCTGCCTGACCCACTGAATTCTCCAGCGCTTTGTGTCCTCCTGAGTATTGAAGTTGGGAGGTTATGTTACAGTTGTACAAGACATTGGTGAGGCCGCATTTGGAGTGTTGTGTTCAGTATTGGTCACCCTGTTATAGGAAAGTTGTCATTAAGCTGGAAAGAGTGCAAGAAGATTAATGAAGATATTTCTAGGACTCGAGCCTGAGTTATTGGGAGCAGTTGGGCAGACTAGGACTTTATACATTGGAGCACAAGATGCTAGGGGGTAGTAGACATACTATGGATGTCCAGTCACTCTACACCTCCATCCCTCACCAGGTGGACTGAGGCCAGGCGACAACTCTCAGACACCTCCTCCTACTTATCCTTGGACCATGACCCCACAGACGAGCACCAGGCCTTAATCTCAAGCACCATTACTGATTTCATCACTTCCTGCTCCCCGACCTTATGGTTCCCCAGCCCCGCACGGCCCTATTTTGCCTTCTCCCCAAAATCCACAAACAGAACTGCCCTGGCAGACCCATTGTTTCTGCCTGTTCGTGTCCCACCAAATTAATTTCCACATACCTCGACTCCATCCTATCCCCACTGGTCCAATCCCTCCCTACCTATGTCCAAGGCACCTCACACGCTCTTTGTCTCCTCAGTGACTTCCATTTTCCAGGCCCCCACTCCCTCATCTTCACCATGGATGTCCAGTCACTCTACACCTCCATCCCCCACCAGGAAGGTCTCTGGAGGCTTTGAAGAGAGAGATAAATAGAGCTCCTGAAGATAGCGGAGTCAAGTGGATATGGGGAGAAGGCAGGAACGGGGTACTGATTGTGGATGATCAGCCATGATCACGGTGAATGGCGGTGCTGGCTCGAAGGGCTGAATGGCCTACTCCTGCACCTGTTGTCTATTAAGCCCTCAGTTTCTTCCTCAATTGCAGAACCAGCCAAGTTCCATCTACCAATACTCTCCCACGCCTAGCAGAGCTGGTCCATACTCTCCAACAACTTCTCCTTCCACTCCTCCCACTTCCTCCAGATCCAAGGCGTAGCTATGGGCACTCGCATGGGCCTTAGCTCTGCCTGCCTCTTTGTAGGGTACTTCGAACAATCCCTGTTCCAGGCGTACACTGGCCCTATCCCCAAACTCTACCTCCACTACATTGACAACTGCATTGGTTCTACGTCCTGCACCCATGCAGAACTCACTGACTTCATCAACTTCACCACTAATATCCATCCTGCACTCAAATTCACTTGGACTATCTCCGACATCTCCCTACCATATAACCATATAACCATATAACCATATAACAATTACAGCACGGAAACAGGCCATCTCGACCCCTCTAGTCCGTGCCGAACACATAATCTCCCCTAGTCCCATATACCTGCGCTCAGACCATAACCCTCCATTCCTTTCCCATCCATATAACTATCCAATTTATTTTTAAATGATAAAAACGAACCTGCCTCCACCACCTTCACTGGAAGCTCATTCCACACAGCTACCACTCTCTGAGTAAAGAAGTTCCCCCTCATGTTACCCCTAAACTTTAGTCCCTTAATTCTCAAGTCATGTCCCCTTGTTTGAATCTTCCCTACTCTCAGTGGGAAAAGCTTTTCCACGTCAACTCTGTCTATCCCTCTCATCATTTTAAAAACCTATCAAGTCCCCCCTTAACCTTCTGCGCTCCAAAGAATAAAGCCCTAACTTGTTCAACCTTTCTCTGTAACTTAGTTGCTGAAACCCAGGCAACATTCTAGTAAATCTCCTCTGTACTCTCTCTATTTTGTTGACATCCTTCCTATAATTAGGCGACCAAAATTGTACACCATACTCCAGAATTGGCCTCACCAATGCCTTGTACAATTTTAACATTACATCCCAACTTCTATACTCAATGCTCTGATTTATAAAGGCCAGCACACCAAAAGCTTTCTTTACCACCCTATCTACATGAGATTCCACTTTCATGGAACTGTGCACAGTTATTCCCAGATCCCTCTGTTCACCTACATTCTTCAATTCCCTACCATTTACCATGTACGTCCTATTTTGATTTGTCCTGCCAAGATGTAGCACCTCACACTTATCAGCATTAAACTCCATCTGCCATCTTTCAGCCCACTCTTCCAACTGGCATAAATCTCTCTGTAGACTTTGAAACTCTTCTTCATTACCCGCAACCCCACCTATCTTAGTATCATCTGCATACTTACTAATCCAATTTACCACACCATCGTCCAGATCATTGATGTACATGACAAACAACAGTGGACCCAACACAGATCCCTGTGGCACCCCACTCGTCACTGGCCTCCAACCTGACAAACAACCATCCACCATTACTCTCTGGCATCTCCCATTCAGCCACTGTTGAATCCATCTTGCTACTCCACCATTAATACCCAACCATTGAACCTTCTTAACCAACCTTCCATGAGGAACCTTGTCAAAGGCCTTACTGAAGTCCATATACACAACATCCACTGCTTTACCCTCATCAATTTCCCGAGTAACATCTTCAAAAAATTCAAGAAGATTAGTTAAACATGACCTTCCAGGCACAAATCCATGTTGACTGTTCCTAATCAGACCCTGTTTATCCAGATGCTTATATATATTATCTCTAAGTATTCTTTCCATTAATTTGCCCACCACTGACGTCAAACTAATAGGTCTATAATTGCTAGGTTTACTCTTAGACCCCTTTTTAAACAATGGAACAACATGCGCAGTACGCCAATCCTCCAGCACTATTCCCGTTTCTAATGACATTTGAAATATTTCTGCCATAGCCCCTGCTATTTCTACACTAACTTCCCTCAATGTCCTAGGGAATATCCTGTCCGGACCTGGAGACTTATCCACTTTTATATTTCTCAAAAGTGTCAGTACTTCCTCTTCTTTGATCCTCATAGTTTCCATAGCTACTCTACTTGTTTCCCTTACCTCACATAATTCAATATCCTTCTCCTTGGTGAATACCGAAGAAAAGAAACTGTTCAATATCTCCCCCATCTCTTTTGGCTCTGCAGATAGTTGGCCACTCTGACTCTCTAATGGACCAATTTTATCCCTCGTTATCCTTTTGCTATTAATATAGCGGTAGAAACCCTTCGGATTTACTTTTACCTTACTTGCCAAAGCAACCTCATATCTTCTTTTAGCTTTTCTAATTTCTTTCTTAAGATTCTTTTTACATTCTTTATACTCCTCAAACACCTCATTTACTCCATGCTGCCTATAACTATTGTAGATATCCCTCTTTTTCCGAACCAAGTGTCCAATTTCCCTTGAAAACCATGGCTCTTTACAATTTTTACGATTTCCTTTCAACCGAACAGGGACATAAAGATTCTGTACTCTTAAAATTTCACCTTTAAATGTACTCCATTTCTCTTCCACATCTTTCCCATAAAACAAACTGTCCCAATTTACTCCTTTTAAATCCTTTCGCATCTCCTCAAAGTTAGCCTTTCTCCAATCAAAAATCTCAACCCTAGGTCCAGTTTTGTCCCTCTCCATAATTATATTGAAACTAATGGTATTGTGATCACTGGACCCGAACTGTTCCCCAACGCATACCTCTGCCACCTGACCCATCTCATTTCCTAACAGGAGGTCCAGTACCGCCCCTTCTCTAGTAGGCACTTCTATGTATTGTTGCAAAAAACTATCCTGCACACATTTTACAAACTCCAACCCATCCAGCCCATTTACAGAATGTGTTTCCCAGTCTATGTGTGGAAAATTGAAATCTCCCACAATCACTACCTTGTGCTTACTACTAATATCTGCAATCTCCTTACATATTTGCTCTTCCAATTCTCGCTCCCCATTTGGCGGTCTATAATACACCCCTATAAGTGTTGCTACCCCTTTCCCATTTCTCAGTTCCACCCAAATAGCCTCCCTAGACGAGCCCTCTAATCTATCCTGCCAAAGCACTGCTGTAATATCTTCCCTGATAAGCAATGCCACACCTCCACCTCTTGCCCCTCCAATTCTATCACACCTGAAGCAACGAAATCCTGGAATATTTAGTTTCCAATCACAGCCCTCCTGCAACCATGTTTCACTGATCGCCACAACATCATACTTCCAGGTGTCAATCCAGGCTCTAAGTTCATCCACTTTTCTTACAATGCTCCTAGCATTAAAATATACACATTTAAGAAACCCACCCTCTCTTATTCTCTGATTTTTTTCTTTTTCTTCTCTCTCCCCTACATTTTGGGTCAGAGTGCTACCATTCTACCTACCGTTTCTAGATCTCAGCGTCTCCATCACAGGAAACAGACTATTGAGCGGCATCTGCTACAAACCTACTGACTCCCACAGCTATCTAGACTACACATCTTCCCACCCTGCATCTTGTAAAGACTCCATCCCCTACTCCCAATTACTCCGTCTACGCCACATCTGCACCCAGGATGAGGTGTTCCACACCAGGGAATCAGAGGTCCTCATTCTTTAGGGAATGGGGGTTCCCCTCTTCCACTATAGATGAGGCTTTCACTAGGGTCTCCTCGATATCCCGCAGCTTCGCTCTTGCTTCCCCTCCCCCCACTCGTAACAGGGACAGAGTCCCCCTTGTCCTCACCTCCCACCACTTTTTTTCCAGGTTCTTACCTTCCCTGGAGATGTGATCACATTCTCCGGGCTCTGCGGCCTACCATCGCTGGAGCTGGAGGCCTCCTCGGACTGTTGTGAGCCCCACCGCGGGGCGTGGACTTAACATCGGAGCGGACCCCTTGCCTGGGATCGCTCCCACCGCGGCCTGCGGACTTACCATTAAGGGCTCGCAGTCTCGGGTGAGGCTAGTCGGGAGCTCCAACGCCGCAGAAGGTTCGACAGCCCCGACGCGAGGTTCGATCGCCCGGCCCGCGGGAGTTGACAACCCCGCCGATGCGGGAGCTGATCGCTTCGACGCGGAGGGCCAGACCGCCGCTGGCTACGGGAGTCAAGACCGTCCCGTCAATGTGGGGCTCGAGGCCAACGACCAAGGAAGAACAAAAGGAAGGACTTGAACTTTATTTCGCCTTCCATCACAGTGAGGAGTGTGTAGGAGTCACTGTGGTGGATGTTGATGTTAAAATGTGTTTATGAGTGATCTGTTGCTTTTAATTGTATGAATGACCTGGCCAGTGAATTTCACTACACCAATTGGTGTATGTGACAATAAATGAACATGAACTTACGACTGTTTTCAGGTGAGGCAGAGGTTCACTTGCACCTCCTCCAACCTCATCCACTGTATCCGCTGTTACAGGTGTCAATTTCTCTACATCGGCGAGACCAAGCGCAGGCTCGGCGATCTTTTCACTGAAACTACCTGATCTCCGCCTAAACCTACCTGATCTCATGGTTGCTCAGCACTTCAACTCCCCCACCCATTCCCATCTGACCTCTCTGTCCTGGGCCTCCTCCATTGTCAGAGTAAGACCCAGCACAAATTGGAGGAACAGCACCTCATATTTCGCTTGGGCAGCTTACACCCCAGCGGTATGAACATTGAATTCTCTAACTTCAAATAGCCCTTGCTTTCCCTCTCTCTCCACCCCCTCCCCCTTCCCAGTTCTCCCACCAGTCTCACTATCTCCTACTACATTCTATCTCTGTCCCGCCCTTTCCCCTGATATCAGTCGGAAGAAAGGTCTCGACCCGAAAGGTCACCCATTCCTTCTCTCCAGAGATGCTGCCTGTCCCGCTGAGTTACTCCAACATTTTGTGTCTACCTTCGATTTGACCTCTTTCATACAGAGGGTGCTGGGTGTATGGAATGGGCTGCCAGAGGAGGCAGTTCAGGCAGACATTATAACATTTGAATGACATTTGGCCAGGTACATGGATAGGAAAAGGTTAGAGGGATATGGGCCGGGCACAAACAAATGGAACTAGTTTAGATGGGGCATCTTGGTCAGCATGAACATTGGACTCAAGGGCCTATTCCTGTGCTGGGTGTCTGCCACTTCCTCGGGCAGCAGTTTTTATGTACACAACACCCTTTGTGAATAAGTTTCCCCTAAGATCTCCTTTCAAACTTTTTCCTCTCACCTTAAACCTATGCCCTCTAGTTTTAGACTCCTCTGTGATGATCTCAGTGTCTTTGTAATTTTACTTCG
This sequence comes from Amblyraja radiata, assembly GCF_010909765.2. Taxonomy (NCBI): domain Eukaryota; kingdom Metazoa; phylum Chordata; class Chondrichthyes; order Rajiformes; family Rajidae; genus Amblyraja; species Amblyraja radiata. The sequence goes on along the minus strand of NC_045963.1, from coordinate 6,319,684 downwards.
GAGTCACGTGAGTGACTACGTGAAGAACCCGTCCAGCACGCATGCGCGCCATGAGCGTTCACGCAGATGCAACAGCGACGAACGGGAGTACGGGCGCTCCCGCTACAAGCCTGAAGGAACGGACCGTTAGGTAAGTTCTTACCCACAGGTTCGAGTTTACAAACTTTGCTCCTCTTTGTTGCTCCAAGGGAAACTGGAGAGAGCAAAGCAGCACAGAGGGAAGCGGCCCCCGTTCGACTCCAGGGAAGGAACGTCCCGTCAGTGGAGGGGGGAGAGGCGGCACCGGGACTGCACACGCTGGGGTCCACAGTCAGGGTACTGAGCCGATGCCCAGTCCGCTAAGAGCTGTCTGACCAACAGCAGCGGACTGGAGGGAAATTTTAAAAAACGGCCGGTAATCCCTGCATTCACCCGACAAAGAGACTCGCCGCCCGAGAACCGCAGAAATGCCGCCCGAAAACGGCAAGCAGCCTCTAGTAGCAAAGTCAGAACCAAACCTCGGGCTGGAGACAGACACGGAAGATGGAACCGGCACATCAAACTACCACCCGAGAGCAAGGGAGTGTCTGTTCTCCAAGCCTAGAGTAAGGACATGGAGCCAAACACTCCAGCGAGACTTGCCTCGGGAGCAGGGGCAAGCCCGCCAAGGGAGCATTACACTCCCACTCCAGTGCACTACAGCACTGGCCATCTCCCTTATCGAGGGATCGATGGCGACCAGGGCTGGGCTGGTCAAGAAGAGGGGTCACTGGCTGAACAACATCGGGAGAATGCTTGAGGTACAGGATCAGGAAGAGCTGCTGGGTGTGAGTCCGCTACGTGGCTACACCACTAGCGAGATGGCTTTACAGTCTAAACTGACGGCCAGCTTACTACCTGTTCTTTTCAAAAAAACCTCTCCAAGACAGGTAGTCATGAGGCGTTGGATTTCATCACGCCTCCCCAAAATTGCATTTACTCAAAGTGCCCACCATTATTGGGGGGTACATTGAGCATGGCATTTTAAAAACCCAAATATCTCAAATTGCATTTGATACCCCTGTCGTCGGCTATCATTTTCGCATGCTCATTCCAGAGGGGTAGGGTAGTATGACAAAACACCTGACCCTACTGTTCACAGTATGCTCCGCAACTTCTCGAAGGCAGTTATAAAACCTGCCCTCAACCTAAAAAATTCACAGGACTGTGAGAACGCCGGCCTCACAACCACAGATCCTGCTATCTGGCAAAGTTACCAAACCAAGCCTAAGAAACTGGACAAAGTGTCCAAGATATTCGCATCAAGAGGGCAGGGCCTGGAATGAGCACCACACAAAACCAGACAGCAGTACCTCCACGCGTCCACCAGTAGGCGTCTACTTAATGGTACTGGTGAAAGCTCGGGGCCCGCATGCCAACCCCCGTAAGCCTTTTCAGGCCAGGATCCATGGAAAATGCGCCACCCTCCAACAACACCATCCCTACAGACAAGGAACCAGAAACCGAAGAAATGAACACACCATTAAACAACAGTGAAGACAGATAAGTATGGTTCCTACCATCACATAAAAGGTGAAGGGTTTGTACTAACAGGGCGAGGGTCACACCTGGGTTGGAAGCATGAAGAACTATCACACTTGGTAGTTATATACCAAAAGTATTCAAGGATAAAAATTGAATTAAGAAACCTACCACCAGTTCAGCATGCACCCCAAAGGGGTCTACCCTCCCACTAAAAAATAACATGAGGGACTAGCTAACTGGAGAAGATGTACAAGGGGTCATAAAGAAGCCTAATATGAACCTTTGGTACCAAAAAACCCAAAGATGGTGAATGTCGCACCATCATTGACTTAACCACTTGAGTATTTTCACCAGGTTACACACTTATGGAAACTTGTAACTGCTAACCATGGATTTCCAAGGATACTTTATGGTAGACATCAACTTAAAAGATGCATACTATTCAGTACCCATTCATAAAGATTTTCGGAGATACCACAATTTACCTGGATGGGGTAACTATGGCAGTATAAATTATTGACAATGGCAAATATGAGCCAAAACTGTTTCCAGATATTCAAACCAGCCCTGACACTGTTAAGGAACATATCGTCATGGCATGTCTCTATGATATTAACGACAGACAAATCCATGGAAATAGCTAATCAGCAGCATTAGCTACTAAAACTTATTTAGCCTGGGCTCTGTCATACAATCCAGATAAATCTACGTTGACACCATCCACAACTATTGACTACCTGGTATTCAATTAACTCTATCCACTTGTCTATAACATTGCCATAAGGAGAGCCAGCGTATGGCACAACCTGTACCAGTTAATGGTAACAATCAACCAACCATTCAACAAAGTGGCAAGAGTAATTGGGAATTAGTAGCAGCATTACCAGCTACTTAACTTGAACCTTTCCATTAGAGCTAAGGTGCTAGTGTTTAAACTAAATACCCATACCCAGAACATGGTGGCAAATGGACTAATCTGGAGTCGTCATCACTATAGACACTGGGCATAAAACTTAGTTGGAAATATTGAGTACGTTCTATTGGTAAAGCATATTGTTCAGTAGTGCACCATTTTGCATGTTTGTTTATAAATTAACAAGATCACAGTGGTGGCATATACCAAACCACTTGGGTGGAATAAAATCGATATCATGTGACAATTTATTTAACAATTGGTAACCATATGTCGTCAAACATATTTGACCATCAGCAACTTACCTACCAGGTGAGCTAAATACTGTAAACAGACATATTAAACCAAAGTATTTGATGAAATTACAAAGCAATATGGAACACCAGATATCGATTTCCTTGTATTTCAATTGAATCACCACGTACCGATGTATGTCGCTTGAAACCAAACTTTGAGGCAGAGGCAATTAATATATTCCCGCTGAACTGGGGGGGGAATCTAATCTCTATGTTCTCCCCTCAGAACTGCTGTAGCTTTGGGAGCAACAACAGCAGCAGCAGGAGGAGATTAGCAAGAGATACGACTGATTGGCTCTAGCCCAAGTGGGAGGAGAGAAGTGAAAACAGTTTAAGTACAGGTCAAGGACAGGCAGACTTGACTCAGAACTGCTGTAGCTTTGGGAGCAACAACAGCAGCAGCAGCAGCAGCAGCAGGAGGAGGAGATTAGCAAGAGATACGACTGATTGGCTCTAGCCCAAGTGGGAGGAGAGAAGTGAAAACAGTTTAAGTACAGGTCAAGGACAGGCAGACTTGACTCAGAACTGCTGTAGCTTTGGGAGCAACAACAGCAGCAGCAGTAGGAGTTTAGCAAGAGATACGACTGATTGGCTCTAGCCCAAGTGGGAGGAGAGAAGTGAAAACAGTTTAAGTACAGGTCAAGGACAGGCAGACTTGACTCAGAACTGCTGTAGCTTTGGGAGCAACAACAGCAGCAGCAGGAGGAGATTAGCAAGAGATACGACTGATTGGCTCTAGCCCAAGTGGGAGGAGAGAAGTGAAAACAGTTTAAGTACAGGTCAAGGACAGGCAGACTTGACTCAGAACTGCTGTAGCTTTGGGAGCAACAACAGCAGCAGCAGGAGGAGATTAGCAAAAGATACGACTGATTGGCTCTAGCCCAAGTGGGAGGAGAGAAGTGAGTCAGTGCTGGGAAAACAGCTGAAAACTGAGGAATTTGGTTGTAAATTGGTAAATCAGGCAATTTATCAGTCAATTTAAGTAAGACTGCTCTTAGGGAGCGGCAGTGAGTGAGCGGCCCTTGTGAGGGAAGTGCCCTGTGAGAAAGTGTGAGTCTTTGGCTCGAGAGTCTTCGGAGAGGAGGCTGAGGAGAGGAGACTACGCAAAACACTGCAGAGGGAGAGACGAAAGAAGGAGATGTCAGGCAAGCTGATTCAGTGTGATGCTTGCAGTATGTGGGAGGTCAAGGACACCGCTAGTGCCTCTGGCTGCTACAAATGCGAAAAGTGCATCCAGGTAGAGCTCCTGAAGGGCCGTGTTGGGGAACTGGAGAAGCAAGTGGATGACCTCCGGTTCGTCCGAGAAACGGAGTCGTTCCTCGACAAGTCCTACAGTACGATTGTTACACCTAAGGTACTGGAAGAGAGAAGGTGGGAGACAGTGAGAACAGGAGGGAAGCATGGAATGCCAACGTCCCCGGGGGTTGTACCTCTTGTGAACAGGTTCACCCACTTAGAAGCTGTCGGGACAGAAGAGGTGTTTACACTGGGCGGCGGACTGGCTTGTGATGCGAATAGGGCTGTTGAGCCAAAACCAAAAAGGCCTAAGGCAGGCAACGCCATTGTAGTAGGAGACTCCATTGTGAGAGGTACGGACAGGGGTTTCTGCGGCAACAGACGGGATGCGAGGATGGTGTGCTGCCTTCCTGGTGCCAGGATCCAGGATGTCACGGACAGAGTGCAGAAAATCCTCAAGGGCGAAGGTGAACATCCGGAAGTGGTAGTGCATGTCGGCACAAACGATGTCGGAAAGAAGGGGATGAATATTCTGCAGCGTGACTTTAGAGAGCTCGGAAAAATGCTGAAAAGCAGGACCTCCAGGGTTGTTATCTCCGGTTTGCTTCCAGTTCCTCGTGCTGGCGAGAGCAGGAACAGGGAGATACGGGACCTGAACGTGTGGCTGAGGAACTGGTGCACGGGGCAGGGATTTAGATTCTTAGATCACTGGGATCTGTTTTGGGGTAAGGGGGAACTGTACAAAAGGGACGGATTGCATCTTAACAGGTGTGGGACCAGCATTCTGGCAGGCAGGTTTGCCACTGCTACACGGGTGGTTTTAAACTGAATAAGGGGGGTGGGGTGTCGAATGGGCTAGTGGAGGATGGAGTTAAAGGGAAAGGGTTTCTTAAATGTGTGAGAGTAGAGACAGAGGGGTGTAAAATGAGGGTAGAAGCAATAGGTAGCAAGGTGAAAAGTAAAAGTGGCAGGCCGGAAAATCCAGGGCAAAAATCAAAAAGGGCCACTTTTCAACAAAATTGTATAAGGGGTAAGAGTGTTGTAAAAACAAGCCTGAAGGCTTTGTGTCTCAATGCAAGGAGCATTCGTAATAAGGTGGATGAGTTGAATGTGCAGATAGCTATTAATGACTATGATATAGTTGGGATCACGGAGACATGGCTCCAGGGTGACCAAGGCTGGGAGCTGAACATCCAGGGATATTCAATATTCAGGAGGGATAGAGAGAAAGGAAAAGGAGGTGGGGTAGCGTTGCTGATTAGAGAGGAGATTAACGCAATGGAAAGGAAGGACATTAGTTTGCAGGATGTGGAATCGGTATGGGTAGAGCTGCGAAACACTAAGGGGCAGAAAACGCTGGTGGGTGTTGTGTACAGGCCACCTAACAGTAGTAGTGAAGTTGGAGATGGTATCAAACAGGAAATTAGAAATGCGTGCGACAAAGGCAAAACCGTTATAATGGGTGACTTCAATCTACATATAGATTGGGTGAATCAAATTGGCAGGGGTGCTGAGGAAGAGGATTTTTTGGAATGTATGCGGGATAGTTATCTAAATCAACATGTAGAGGAACCAACGAGAGAGCAGGCTATTTTAGACTGGGTATTGAGTAATGAGGAAGGGTTAGTTAGCAGTCTTGTTGTACGTGCCCCCTTGGGCAAGAGTGACCATAATATGGTTGAGTTCTTCATTAGGATGGAGAGTGACATTGTTAATTCAGAAACAATGGTTCTGAACTTAAAGAAAGGTAACTTTGAGGGTATGAGACGTGAATTGGCCAAGATTGACTGGCAATTAATTCTAAAAGGGTTGACGGTGGATATGCAATGGAAGACATTTAAAGACTGCATGGATGAACTACAAAAATTGTTCATCCCAGTTTGGCAAAAGAATAAATCAGGGAAGGTAGTGCATCCGTGGATAACAAGGGAAATCAGGGATAGTATCAAAGCGAAGGATGATGCGTACAAATTAGCCAGAAAAAGCAGCATACCGGAGGACTGGGAGAAATTCAGAGACCAGCAGAGGAGGACAAAGGGCTTAATTAGGAAAGGAAAAATAGATTATGAAAGAAAACTGGCAGGGAACATAAAAACTGACTGCAAAAGTTTTTATAGATATGTGAAAAGAAAGAGATTAGTTAAAACAAATGTAGGTCCCTTGCAGTCAGAAACGGGTGAGTTGATCATGGGGAACAAGGATATGGCGGACCAATTGAATAACTACTTTGGTTCCGTCTTCACTAAGGAAGACATAAATAATCTGCCGGAAATAGCAGGGGACCGCGGGTCAAAGGAGTTGGAGGAATTGAGTGAAATCCAGGTTAGCCGGGAAGTGGTGTTGGGTAAATTAAATGGATTAAAGGCCGATAAATCCCCAGGGCCAGATAGGCTGCATCCCAGAGTACTTAAGGAAGTAGCTCCAGAAATAGTGGATGCATTAGTAATAATCTTTCAAAACTCTTTAGATTCTGGAGTAGTTCCTGAGGATTGGCGGGTAGCAAACGTAACCCCACTTTTTAAGAAGGGAGGGAGAGAGAAAACGGGGAATTACAGACCAGTTAGTCTAACATCGGTAGTGGGGAAACTGCTAGAGTCAGTTATTAAAGATGGGATAGCAGCACATTTGGAAAGTGGTGAAATCATTGGACAAAGTCAGCATGGATTTACAAAAGGTAAATCATGTCTGACGAATCTTATAGAATTTTTCGAGGATGTAACTAGTAGCGTGGATAGGGGAAGAACCAGTGGATGTGGTGTATCTGGACTTCCAGAAGGCTTTCGACAAGGTCCCACATAAGAGATTAGTTTACAAACTTAAAGCACACGGCATTGGGGGTTCAGTATTGATGTGGATAGAGAACTGGCTGGCAAACAGGAAGCAAAGAGTAGGAGTAAACGGGTCCTTTTCACAATGGCAGGCAGTGACTAGTGGGGTACCGCAAGGCTCAGTGCTGGGACCCCAGCTATTTACAATATATATTAATGATCTGGATGAGGGAATTGAAGGCAATATCTCCAAGTTTGCGGATGACACTAAGCTGGGGGGCAGTGTTAGCTGTGAGGAGGATGCTAGGAGACTGCAAGGTGACTTGGATAGGCTGGGTGAGTGGGCAAATGTTTGGCAGATGCAGTATAATGTGGATAAATGTGAGGTTATCCATTTTGGTGGCAAAAACAGGAAAGCAGACTATTATCTAAATGGTGGCCGACTAGGAAAAGGGGAGATGCAGCGAGACCTGGGTGTCATGGTACACCAGTCATTGAAAGTGGGCATGCAGGTGCAGCAGGCAGTGAAGAAAGCGAATGGTATGTTAGCTTTCATAGCAAAAGGATTTGAGTATAGGAGCAGGGAGGTTCTACTGCAGTTGTACAGGGTCTTGGTGAGACCACACCTGGAGTATTGCGTACAGTTTTGGTCTCCAAATCTGAGGAAGGACATTATTGCCATAGAGGGAGTGCAGAGAAGGTTCACCAGACTGATTCCTGGGATGTCAGGACTGTCTTATGAAGAAAGACTGGATAGACTTGGTTTATACTCTCTAGAATTTAGGAGATTGAGAGGGGATCTTATAGAAACTTACAAAATTCTTAAGGGGTTGGACAGGCTAGATGCAGGAAGATTGCTCCCGATGTTGGGGAAGTCCAGGACAAGGGGTCACAGCTTAAGGATAAGGGGGAAATCCTTTAAAACCGAGATGAGAAGAACTTTTTTCACACAGAGTGGTGAATCTCTGGAACTCCCTGCCACAGAGGGTAGTCGAGGCCAGTTCATTGGCTATATTTAAGAGGGAGTTAGATGTGGCCCTTGTGGCTAAGGGGATCAGAGGGTATGGAGAGAAGGCAGGTACGGGATACTGAGTTGGATGATCAGCCATGATCATATTGAATGGCGGTGCAGGCTCGAAGGGCCGAATGGCCTACTCCTGCACCTAATTTCTATGTTTCTATGTTTTCTACCTCATCAGTCAGGTACTACGGCCTCGTCAGTCTGGTACTACGCAAAATACAGATGGACTCTGCTTCAAGTATTTTGATAGTACCCGACTAAACCCACAGTCATGGTTCCCAGTGGTCCCCGACATGGTCATCAAAACCCTAATGATTTTCCCAGTAGCCCAGACTTATCAACTCACCCAGTTTCAGGCATAAGCCACCCATGCCACGATAAATTAAACTACTGGGTTGCAGATTTGAAAAGACCACTGCTGGGCCTGGGTTGCAGAATTGGGAAGACCACTGCTGGGCCTGGATTTGTCAGACAGCACTATCGACACGATGACAGCATCCCATCGCATATCCACTAGGGAACATAGTTGGTGAACATCAAGAAGTGGGAAGATACTGTTCAAATACAGGAACTACATATTCAACTACAACAAAACCTGTACTGGAGTTCCTGGCAGGTCTTCACCACAATGAAGGACTCAGCTACTGCGCCATTAATACAGCCAGAAGTGCTCTGTCAGCCTACTTAACTCAGGCACCAGGACAACAGGCCATAGGGTACCACCCACTGGTGTTCAAATTCAGGAGAGGCATATTCAACTCTAATCCCCCAGACTGGGATGTCAGTGTGGTCCTGACGTACCTTAGGGGATGGTCACCAGCCAGGTCCCTCACCCTGGAACAGCCCACCCTGAAGACGGTCATACTGATGGCCTTGTCTCAGCACAAAGAGTCCAGTTCCTCCATCTACTACGATTGGACAATATGGTTATAACACCAGACCGTGTCACATTTACCATTCAGGGGCTGGTCAAACAGAGCAGACCAGGAACATCAGCTCCAGTCATGGAATTCCGGGCATACCCACCTGAACCACGGTTATGTGTCATGACCCACTTATTGAACTACATCGACACAATAAGAAATCCTCGAGGGAGAGAAAAAGCCTTATGGGTCAGCCACAAGAAACCTCATGGTCGGGGGACGAGCCAAACTATCTCCAGTGGCTCAAGCAGGTACTGGGAGTTGCTATAACGTGTATAAATCTTACTCCACCAGGGCAGCATCCACATCGGTGACTAAGAGGATGGACGTGCCTATGGACCACATCCTGGCTACAGCGGGGTGGTCTAGGGAGTATACGTTCCAAACTTTTATAACAAGCCGCTGGCAGAACCTGTATCGTTTGCAGAAAAAGTATTAGAATCTGCAAAAAATATATAATTTAAGCCCGGGGGAGCATTTTGGTCGTTATTGTTAATAACACCATTATTGTTTTACAAACAGATTCATGGTTGATTACGATAACATACTTCCTCCCTCAAATGACTTCGGCAGCGAGTGAAGTATGAACTGTTACACGGTTTGAAATCACAGAGCTTTAAAATCTTCACGTAGTCACTCACGTGACTCCGAAGTAAAATAGTAAGATTAAACGAGCTTACCAGTTTGAAGTTTGATCTGTATTTTATGAGGAGTTACGATGAGGGATTACGTGCCCTCCGCTCCCACCCTCAATTATAGAGCTCAACTGGTAACTTAGTTCTCCTTGTCTTTACTATGTTTATTCAATTATTGTGTTGTTCCTGTGATTCCACACCGCTGCTTTGAAGTATGCCGCGCATGCGTACTGGACGGGTTCTTCAAGTAATCCCTCATCGTAACTCCTCATAAAATGCAGATCAAACATCAAACTGGTAAGTTCTCGTTTAATCTTACTATTTTATATAGCTCCATATGCTCACCCTTCAACCTGGCAGGCAGTGGCCAGTGGAGTGCCGCAAGGCTCGGTGTTGGGGCCGCAACTGTTTACCATATATATTAATGATTTGGAAGAGGGAATTAGGAGCAACACTAGCAAGTTTGCGGATGACACAAAGCTGGGTAGCAGTGTGAACTGTGAAGAGGATGTTAGGAGGTTGCAGGGTGACCTGGACAGGTTGAGTGAGTGGGCAGATGCAGTATAATATAGATAAATGTGAGGTTATCCACTTTGGCGGCAAAAACAAGGGGGCAGATTATTATCTCAATGGGGGTTAGGTTTGGTAAGAGGGAGGCGCAGCGAGACCTGGGTGTCCTTGTACACCGGTCACTGAAAGTTGGCGTGCAGGTACAGCAGGCAGTGAAGAAGGCTAATGGAATGTTGGCCTTCATAAGAGGATTTCAGTAAAGGAGTAAAGAGGTTCTTCTGCAGTTGTATAGGGCTCTGGTGAGACCACATCTGGAGTATTGTGTACAGTTTTGGTCTCCTAATTTGAGGAAGGACATCCTTGTGATTGAGGCAGTGCAGCGTAGGTTCACGAGATTGATCCCTGGGATGGTTGGACAGTCATATGAGGAAAGATTGAAAAGACTAGGCTTGTATTCACTGGAGTTTAGAAGGATGAGGAGGTATCTTATAGAAACATATAAAATTATAAAAGGACTGGTCAAGCTAGATGCAGGAAAAATGTTCCCAATGTTGGGCTAGTCCAGAACCAAGGGCCACTGGCTTAGAATAAAGGGGAGGTCATTTAAGACTGAGGTGAGAAAAACCTTTTTCACCCGGAGAGTTGTGAATTTATGGAATTCCCTGCCACAGAGGGCAGTGGAGGCCAAGTCACTGGATGGATTTAAGAGAGAGTTAGATAGAGCTCTAGGGACTAGTGGAGTCAAGGGATATGGGGAGAAGGCAGGCACGGTTTATTGATAGGGGACGATCAGCCATGATCACAATAGAAACATAGAAATTAGGTGCAGGAGTAGGCCATTCGGCCCTTCGAGCCTGCACCGCCATTCAATATGATCATGGCTGATCATCCAACTCAGTATCCCAATGAATGGTGGTGCTGGCTCGAGGGGCCGAATGGCCTCCTCCTGCACCTATCTTCTGTTTCTATGTTTCTATGACCAATGAAGGCAAGCGACCAAACGCCTTCCTCACCCCCGTCCGCCTGGAACTATGTACCTACCCCTCTGTCTCTCTGTTCTTCAACACTCTCCAGGACTTTTAAGTCCTGGGCCCTGGGTTTAACATCATCTTACGTTTGTCCATGTTAAATTCTATCTGCCATGCCTTTGCACTTTCTCAGTTGCTCACGTTCCTGCTGCAACCCATGACAGCCTGCATATTTACTCCACATTCCAGCACCTGCAGTCTCTGGAGTCTCCGTAGTAAACATTGTTCATCCTGGAACATATGACTACAGCTGGGAACGGATGTTGTGGTGAAGAGACAGATATATGTAGCCTCATTACTGGGGCACCAAGTCACCACGGGGCACCCCACAGCTGGGTCCCATCCCACACAAACACATTGGAGGAGTCATAGCATTGGCTAAACTTCCAGCACTGATCAAAGCCAGAGTCCATTAGTTTTATGTAGATATCTGTGTGGCAACAGGGACAGAGCGGAGCAGCACAGTCTTGGCCCTTCAGCCCATCACTCCCATTATCACCCACTCTCCCATATACACTGGACCCATTTACCTGTTAGGTGTGTCCTCATCTGAGTGCCTTGCCTATCCAGATGCCGCTGGCATTTTGAGCTCCCAGGGACACACAAGAGAGGGAGACCCCTTGAGGCAGTGAGCGGTTGGGTTACGGAAATCTTCTGCCTCAGATGTGGCGGGGATGACAGGAGGGAGCTGGATGTCGACGCGACGCTGGGAAGCAGCACGTTTCTCGGGAAGAGAAGGATGGGAACATGCCGGACTGTCCTGCCATCCACCATGTTGGAAGAACGCAGACACCTTGTTCACCCTGCTCTCCTCTGCTCTGCTCGGGCAGTGGGACATACATCAGGCATGGTCAGTGTCCCTCATCTCCTCCCCTCACCTCTCCTCACCTTCCCTCTCCTCACCTTCCCTCTCCTCACCTTCCCTCCCCTCACCTTTCCTCCCCTCATCTTCTCTCACCTCCTCATCTTCCCTCACCTCACCTCCCCTCTCCCCTCCCCTCACCTCCTCTCCCCTCCCCTGACATTCTCTCCTCGTCTTCCCCTCCCCTCCTGTGCCCTCACCTCCCTCCCCACACTTCTCCCCCCACCTCTGCACCTCTACTCTGCTCTCTTTCCCCTCCCCTCATTCCCCCTCCATCCTCTGCTCTTTCCTCCCCACCCCGAACGTCCTCACCTTCTCTCCTCCCATAGCCCTCTCCTCATCGCTGGAGATGGTGGGGCCACAGACAGCTGCAAGGTGAGAGGGGGCAGTGGAACTGTGGCCGGGCGGTGGGGTGCTGGGCTGAGTGGCGTGAGTGTCTGACACTTGTATATACGGTGGGCAGGTTGCAACACCTTCCTGCAACACCTTCCTGGGACCTCTCAGGCATTGTGGGCTTGAAGGGTCAGCGAGTCTGTGGGACCTGCCCCAGGGGGGCAGTGGGCAAGGCTGGCACTGAGGAGTGGCAGGAGTGAGGAGAGTGGAGGGTGTATCCCCAGGATGCCCCCTCCTCAACACAAGTGTCCCAGATAGGACAATGAAATTCTTGCTTGCTGCAGCCCGACAGGATATTGTAGTCATAAATACAGATCAGATCAGTGTGTCCGTATACCATAGACCACACTTATATACACACACATCATTAAACAGATAGAGTGCAATAGGTCGTTATAGTTCAGGATGTTTGTTTGAGGTTGCCTGATGGGTGTGGGGGAACAGGTCCCCACACCTGCTGGTGCCCCTCCCATCCACCACATCCTGTGAGCTGTCGTCACTGGAAGAGAGGGGACGGACGGGTGCAGCCCGCACGTTGGTTGACAACAGCCTTGGTGAGCGGTGGGCGATGGAACACGAGCTGAGATTCAAGCGTACCGTGCTGCCTCATTACCTGAAGATGCTCACCTCAGCACTGAGCCTGAATGACATCTCCAGCCGCGGCAGCCAACAACAACTGTGTCCCAGCGAGGAGACCGCACTGGGAACGGCGTTGAGGGAAGCTCACTCACACGTCAGTGAGGCTGCAACACAGGCTGGGGCGGTGCTGGAAGACCTGGACAGGGAGGTGGAGGATGCAGCCGAGGAGAAGAGGAGCTGTGAGCAAGAGATGGGGAATGAGAAGCAGCAGCTTCTGCAGCTGGACAAGCAGATGGTGAGTGAGGAGAGCAGGAGAGAGGTGGTCAGAGATGATGTGGAGAGATGGCAGCTGGAGATGCGACAGGCTCAGCACACCCAGGATACGGAGAATGCCCGCAGGGCAGAGAAGGAGACATCGCGTAACCTGGGCATCGGGCTGGGCATCCTGCCCTTTGTGGGTAAGCTGGCAATCGTACTAAACTGTTAGATCTGATTACGCTGCAGAGAAGTAAGAAGGAACTGCAGATGGTGGTTTAAACCGGAGATAGGCACAACATGCTGGAGTAACTCAGCGGGTCAGGCAGCATCTCGGAAGAAGGGTCTCGACCCGAAACATCACCCATTCTTTCTCTCCAGAGAAGCTGCCTGTCCCGCGGAGTTACTCCAGCTTTTTGTGTCCATATTCCTCTCCTCTGACAAATCTTCAACCAGTCGGGACGGTGAGGAGTGGCATTCCCAGGAAAAACAGCAGCGCTCCCAAGGTGGGAATGCTTGGCAAATTGCCTGAGCTCTGCAGTGCTGGGCAGGTGGGAGAAGTCAGAAAACTGTGGGGAGGACCAGTGAGTGCGGGGAGACGGACAGAACAGAGAGCTGGAGTGAGGGAGAGGAGAGGACAGAGAGAGGGAGCAAACGGAGAGATTGGTGCAAGGGAGAGAGAGGGGGAGAGAACAGAGATGGGGAGAGAAGGAGAGAAGCAAGAGAAGGAACGAGGGGGAGAACTGAGGGAGGGAGTGAGAAGAAGGTGGAAGAAGAGAAAGGAGAGAACCCAGGGCAGGAGGAGAACAGAAAGGAGGGCAAACCAAGAGGGGGCAGGGAGAGTTGGGGAGAGAGGGGGAAGGAGAGAGAGAGGGAATAGAGAAAGGGAGGGAATGGAGGGACAGAGTGAGGGGAAGAACCGAGATGGATTGATGGAGAGAACCGAGAGAGGGAGTGTGGGAAAGGACTGAGGGACGAGGGAAAATGGGTCTCTCAGTAATAAGGTATGGGGTAATGGGTTTGGGGGAGGGGGTCCACGGGAGTGAGGGGGTGACAGGTGTGTGTGTGAGGATGTGGGTGTGTGTGAGTGTGTGAGTGTGAGTGTGTGTGTGTGTGTGGGTGTGTGAGGGGGTGTGTGAGTGTGTGTGTGTGTGTGTGAGGGTGTGTGTGTGTGGGTGTGTGAGTGTGTGTGTGTGTGTGTGTGTGTGTGTGTGTGTGTGTGTGTGTGTGTGTGTGTGTGTGTGTGTGTGTGTGTGTGTGGTGGGTGTGTGTGTGTGTGTGTGTGTGTGTGTGTGTGTGTGTGTGTGTGTGTGTGTGTGTGTGTGTGTGTGTGTGTGTGTGTGTGTGTGTGTGTGTGTGTGTGTGTGTGTGTGTGTAGGGAGGTGAGGGGTTTGAGCAGTCATGTACAGCTTCCACACTGACTGCGCGTGAAGGCAGGCAGAGCGATGGTGCTGTTGGACTCGTTAGTTATCGGTGTGGACAGGAGATTATGCATCAGCAGCAGAGCAGTGGAGACTGCAGGATGGTGATGCTGCCTCCCTGGTGCCAGGGTCTAGGAAGTCTCGGAGCGGCTGCATGGCATCCTCTAGGGGGAGGGGGAGCAGCTGGGGGTTGTTGTGTACGATGCCACCAACGCCATGAGCAGGAAACGGGACAAGGAGCGGCAAAGTGAACATGGAGAGCTGGGCAGATTAAAAAGCAGGTTCCCGAGGGAAGGAAGCTCTGGAGTACTCCCGGTACTAAGTGGTGGTGAGGATAGAAATAAGGAAGATAGGACAGAGGAATGCAAGGCTCAGGAGTTGGTGCAGGACACAGGGGGTTCAGATTTGTAGACCGTTGGCATCTCTTCTGGGTCAGAGGTGACCTGCATGAGGGGACGGGTTGCACCTGAACTGGATGGGAAGCAGTATCCTAGCAGGCAGGTTCACTGCTGCTACTTGGAAGGGTTTAAACTAGATAGACAGAGGGTGGGAACTAGGGTAGTGGGTCAGAGAGTAAGAGTAGGAAGGAACTGCAGATGCTGGTTTACACCGAAGATAGACACAAAGTGCTGGAGTAACTCAGCGGGACAGGCAGCATCTCGGGAGGGAAGGAATTTGTGACTTCGGGTCAAGACCCTTCTTCATGATGTTTCAGGCCGAGACCCTTCTTCAAAAAACGGGATATAAGAACGGTGCGAGCGCTCGAAGGAATTGTACTAGAGGCCCCAATAGCAAGCGGTAGATGGAGCAATGGAGACAGATTACTGGAAGTTGCCAGGGCAACAGGGTTGTGTTGGTGGGTGACTTGAAACTTCCCCAACATTGACTGGGACCTGCTCAGAGCTAGAAGCGTAGACGGGGCAGGAATTGTGAGGTGTATCCATGCGGGTTTCTTGAAACAGTACGTGGATAGTCCAACCCGAGAAGGAAACAAACTGGACCTTGAGTTGGGAAATGAGGCTGGCCCGGTGTCTGGTGATTCACTGGAAGAGCATTTTGGGGATAGTGATCACATCTCCATAAAGGTCTGAATGAAGAATGAAGTGCCTCGAGCCGCAATGTCACCTATCCATGTTCTTCATGGATACTGCCTGACCCACCGAGTTACTCCAACACTTTGTGTTCTTTTGTGTATTAACCAGCATCTGCAGTTTTGTCTTCAATCAGTAACCCAGTTCTGAATCCATATGACCAAGTCACAGTGAATGCCATGTGGATCAGCCAACCGATAGGTTCTTTATCAAATGCCTTAATTAAAATCCATGTTGACAACATCCACCATCTTACGTTCGGCGGCACTGTGGCACAGCGGTAGAGTTGCTGCCCTACAGTGCTTGCAGCGCCAGTGCTTGCAACTACGGGTGCTGTCTGTACGGAGTTTGTACGTTCTCCCCGTGACCGCGTGGGTTTTCTCCCAGATCTTTGGTTTCCTCCCACAATTGGCTTGGGCTTTGTATACATGGTATACGTGTAAATTGTCCCCAGTGTGTGTAGGATAGTGTGAATGTGCGGGGATCGCTGGTCGGCGCAGACTCGGCGGGCAGAAGGGCCTGTTTCCGCGCTACATCTCTAAACTACGCTAAACGAGCCTCATTCATCACCTTCGTCACCTCCTCAGAAAACTGGAACGTTAGTAACCCCTGTCCCACTTAGGAAACCTGAATGGAAACCTCTGGAGACTTTGCGCTCCACCCAAGGTTTCCGTGCGGTTCCCGGAGGTTGCAGGTAGTGGAAGCAGGTAGGGTGACGGACAAAAACTTCCGGGAACCACATGGAAACCTTGGGTGGGGCGCAAAGTCTCCAGAGGTTTCCGTTCAGGTTTCCTAAGTGGGACAGGGGCATGAGTCCAAAACCATGCTGACTGTCCATGCTGAGTGAATCCTATCCTTTAGGAGAGAGGGGGAAAGTTTAACATTTAATAGGTTTAACAGCTTGGTTTAAGAGGCACTGACTTGGCTGAGGTTGAATACAGGGAACAATACTTCAGGAGAACATTGAGTAAACTGGAAAATAACATCAAACGTTGCCATACAGAGTCTGGTGAGTGGCTGCAGTGAGTACCACAGGAGTCAGCGATGATCGTGTTTAAGGGACTGTGGATAGGCGCATGGATAAGCAGGGAATGGAGGGATACAGATTCTCTGTAGGCAGATGGTACCGACATTGTGGGCTGAAGGGCCTGTTCTATGTACTAACCTCCCTCCCTCTGTCACCAGCAATCCCTCTGGTTGTGGGATCCTGTAGAGAAATGTCTCGTTGTGAGGCATTGATTGAGGAGGCAGTGAAGGACAAGGCGGAGGTGAAGGTGAAGCTTGATCAGGCATCTCTGGAGCTGGACCAATGCCGGCAGAAGCTGCTGGAGCTGCAACACCGCAGGCTGGAGGTGGACAACGGGCTGCGGGAGAGGCAGAGGGAGCTGCAGATGCTGCACCATGCACTGGAGCAGCTGCTCAGCTCCAGGAGGAAGGTATCCAATGAGCTGGACCATCTCAGCTCACTCAGAGCCCAGCTGGGCGTGCTGACCACCCGCTGTGGGCAGGATGCATACGCCGGGTACGGGCTGATCCATGGCCGGCTCATCTCCCTCCTCTCCCACCTGCATGGACACAGCTTCAGCCTCCAGCTCCTGGCAGATCCCCGAGTGCTCAGTAAACTCACCCTGCTGGACGGCAATGGGCCGAGCACTGGAGGCTCAGAGAGTGGTGGGGGGGCGGGGGGGCATGACCCATGACTGACCCCCTCACCACCGGCCGCAGGGTCAGAGAGTGAGGGGGGGGGTCCTGACCCTTGACCCCGTGACCCACCCCCCCATCCACATCACTGAGCCCAGGGTCAGGGAGGGCAGGGGTCATTGACCCCAAGGAAAGGTCACCCCTCCAACCCTGCCCCTATGATTCACAAGATGTTAGCAGACTGCGTGATCGATAATGTCCCCGCAACCCCAGCCCACCACCTAGCGTATCTGTGGGGAGACACCGTTCCCCTCATGCCCACCCTCAGAAGATGCCAACACAGTGCCCTGGCACCCTGCCCCCCCCCCCCCCCCCCCCCCCCCCCGCCGCTGTTGCTGTGACATGGTGTACGCTGGAACTATTAAAGGAAAATGACAAACACTGCGGCTGCTGGAGTCTGAGATTAAACAGAACGGTGGAGGGTTTGCGGGTCGAGGGGGTGTGGGGGGGGGAGGGGAGGGGTTGAGAGAGAGAGTCAGATAAATGATTCATCATCAGACCTCTCCTCAGATCCATCTTCCGATTCACACGTTGGAGCCAAGCTGGATTGGGTATTGAGGCACCGTTCGTGTATGTGAAGCATGGTCTGGGGACAGAGTCTCAGTATACATACCACCACCTGGGTGCAGGAGACATTATCCTGGTGCAGGTACCATCAGGATACACCAACTGGACCAGGCTCTTCGGCCCACAATGTCTGTGCCCAACAGTGGTGCAACGGTAGAGTAACTAACGGCCTCACAGCGCCGGAGACCCGGGTTCGATCCCGACTACGGGTGCTGCCTGCACGGAAGTTGTATGTTCTCCCCGTGACCGCGTGGGTTTTCTCCCAGATCTTCATTTTCCTCCCAAGACGTGCAGGTTTATAGGTTAATTGGCTTGGGTGTATGTGTAAAAAATTGTCCCTAGTGTGTGTGTAGGATAGTGTTAATGTGCGGGGCTCGCTGGTCAGTGTGGACTCGGTGGGCCGAAAGGCCTGTTTCCGCGCTGTATCTCTAAACTAAACTAAACATGATGCCAAGACAAACTCTTATCCATCTGCTCACAATCCATACCTCTCCTTTCCCTGCATGTACATGTGGCCATCTGAAGGCTGCAGAATGATGGTGTCTGCCTCCAGCACCACTCCAGGAACTCACCACCCTCTGTGTAAAATCACATCTCCTTTAAACTTTGCCCATCTCACCTCAAAGCTATGGCCTTTGGTATTTGACATTTGCATCCTCACCTGGGTATTCCTGTACAGAACACATTCCGGCTTAGGTTCCTCTTTGTAATGGGGGGCACGGCTTATAGAAACATAGAAAATAGGTGCAGGAGGAGGCCATTCGGCCCTTCGAGCCATTGTGATCACGGCTGATCCTCTCCTATCAATAACCCATGCCTGCCTTCTCCCCATATCCCTTGACTCCACTGCCCCCTAGTGCTCTATCTAACTTTCTCTTAAATCCATCCAGTGACTTGGCCTCCACTGCCCTCTGTGGCAGGGAATTCCATAAATTCACAACTCTCTGGATGAAAAAGTTTTTTCTCACCTCAGTCTTAAATGACCTCCCCTTTATTCTAAGACTGTGGCCCCTAGTTCTGGACTCATACACATGGGTGTCATACACATTAACCACCCCACACACTAACTGCCCCCTCCGCACACGTGGCTCAATACCCCCTTGTCAATATATTAATGTTATTAATTGCTCCAATTACTCCATAAACCGACCCCCAGTCTACTGACGCCTTGCCCACCCGGACTCACAGGTGTGTCTAGAGGGGGAGGGGTGGTAGAGAGTGAGGGCCAGAGAGAGAAGGGGAGGAGGGGGAGAGGTTACAGGGACGGGGGGGGGGGGGGGGGGGGGAGAGGAGGGGAGGGGGGAGAGAGTGGGAGGGGGAGGAGCGAGGGAGGGGGCGGAGAGAGAGCGACGGGGAGGGGGGGGTAGGGTCGAGAGAGGGGGGTGAGGGGGGGAGAGGAGAGAGAGAGAGATGAGAGGAGAGAAGGAGGGAGAGGGGAGGGAGAGAGGAGGGGGTGAGGGAGGAGGGAGGAGGAGAGGAGGGGGAGAGGGGGGAGAGGGGGAGGGGAGGAGAGAGAGAGAGGAGCAGAGAGGGGGAGGAGTGAGGGAGAGAGGAGGGGGGGAGAGGAGGGGGGGAGGGGAGGGGGGAGAGAGAGAGAGGGGAGGGGGAGAGAGAGAGAGAGGGGAGGGGGGAGAGAGGTAGAGATGGGGGAGGGGATGAGCGGGATGGCGCGGGCGGAAGATGGTTTGGGCCCCGCCGCAGCGGCGTCTGGTGTTGAGGTCACAGCCGCTCCCGCCCGGCGACGGTGGATGGCGAGGCACGGACGCCGCGGATGGACACGCTGGTCCGGTCCGGTCCGGTCGGGTCTGGTCGGGTCTGGTCTGGTCCAGTCTGGTCCGGTCTGGTCCGGTCTGGTCCGGTCCGGTCCGGTCTGGTCCGGTCTGGTCCGGTCTGGTCTGGTCCGGGCGGGCGGACACCGCACCCCCTCCACTACTTACCTGGAGTAGACGCTCAATGGGTGAAGGCCAACTGACAGTCTGATCCCGCCCCGGACCCACTGCGCACGCGTAGACGGCGCCATTTTGCGTCGCTCGCTTCCCCAACTGCGCAGGCGCGGATGGGCGCATTTGTTTCTCCCCCAGCGGCCGGAGCCAGAACTGCGGGCGATTTCCCACAAAGTGGAAACGCTGATTGTGCTCAGATTTAAAAAGAAAATTCTGGGGATATTTTCTTACTCTGTGGGGGAAAAAGGGGGCTTCGGACGGCCTTGACTCCTATACTGAAATCTTCTTGTTATTAAGCTGGAGTAACTTGGTTTAAGAGGCACTGACTTGGCGGAGGGAGCAGGTTGGTCGTGGGGAACAATACGTCAGGAGAACCTTGAGTAAACTGGAAAATAACATCAAGACAAACAGGATACGTGTGAGAGAGGGAGAGTGGTGAATTCAGCACTGTAAATGGTAAGAGTGGATCAGCCATCGCAGTGGAACACACTGCCAGGTACGTCAGAAGCCTGTTCTGAGCTAACATTATTTCAAAGACGTTTCCTTAACTATGGCCTGATAACGGCGAAAAAACGAATACTTACATTTTGGAAACACACAACAGTCCCTACAGTGAAGATGTGGATTACAAACATGTCCGAGACACTACATTTGGAAAATATTAGGCTTGTCTTGGCAGAAAACACAGATCGATTTTTCAAGACATGGACACCCTTCACCGAATTCTTACAAGGATAGTCTGGCACAACACAAATTTGGATTTAAATCCGATTCTGGGTTGGGTGAGGTGGGCGGGGGCGGGGGGGAGGGGCAGGCATATCTCCACTTTTATCTTTCTTACTTTTTCCTTTTCCTCTCTTATATGTTTATTCGTTCTCTGGCCACACCTCTTTGGTAGTCTAGGGGTCCTATCTTTTCACTTTTTCCTCTCTTGTTTCTCTCTTCTTTTCTCTCATTTTCAGGTTAAAAGGTTAAAATTGAAGCTGTACAATAATAGTATAATTTTACATGCCGAATGTTTTATTCTTGTACAATTGCTTCTAATAAAAATAATAATTAAAAAAAGAACAGAGTGCCAGTCACCCCCGGAGAGCAGCTGGTTTTGTTTCATACAGGCTGGATGAAGCTGGAACAACCCATGGCCGCATGGTGGCACAGTGGTGGAGTTGCTGCCTTAAGCCCCTGTCCCACTGTACGAGGTCATTCACGTGTTCTCCCGACTTTCCCCTGATTTGAACTCGGAGAATTACGGTAATAGCCATTCGTAGGTACTTGGGGGCTCTCGTGGACACTCTTCCCGCAAAACTTCACGAGCTTACCGCGTTTCCCGAGTACCTGCCGTTAGCGTTACGAGTCGCTAAGAGACGTCCTGAGTTCCGACGTACCCGCTACGTACGTTCTACATACTTACCACGAGTTTGATTTTTTTTAAACTCGGGAGAGCTCTCGTATAGTGGGACAGGGCCTTTACAGCGCTTACAGCCACAGACCCGGGTTCAATCCTGACTATGGGTGCTGTCTGTACGTTCTCCCTGTGAACTGCGTGGGTTTTCTCAGAGATCTTCGGTTTCCTCCCGCATTCCAAAGACGTACAGGTTTGTAGCTTAATGGCTTGGTATAAATGTAAATTGTCCCTAGTGGGCGTGGGTTAGTGTTAATGAGCGGGATCGCTGGTCGGTGCGGACTCGGTGGGCCAAAGGGCCTGTTTTTGTGTTGTATTTCTAAACTAAACTAAACCATATCCCACGGGAAACAAAAATTGGCATTTTGTCAGGATGCACCGCAGCATGGTTTGGGAACAGTTCCATCCAAGACCGCAAGAAATTGCAGCGAATTGTGGACACAGCCCAGACCATCGCACAAACCAACCTCCCTGGCCCTGAAGAAGGGTCTCGACCTGAAACGTCACCCATTCCTTCTCTCCAGAGATGCTGCCTGTCCCGCGAAGTTACTCCAGCTTTTTGTGTCTCCCTTCCATTGACTCCATTTACACCTCACGCTACCTCGGCAAGGTCAGCAGCATTATCAAATCCCACCGGGCATAAGTGTGAAAACGCACACCTCCAGATTCAGGGAAAGTTTCTTCCCAGCTGTTATCAGACAACTGAATCATCCTACCACAACCAAAGAGCAGTCCTGAACTACTATCAACCTCTTTGGTGACCCTCGGGCTATCCTTGATCAGACTTTGCTGGTTTTACCTTGCACTAAACGTGTAACTTATCATGTAACTACCACAGTAAATGGGTTGATTGTAATCATGTATTGTCTTTCTGCTGACTGATTAGCACGCAACAAATTATTTTCACTGTACCTCGGTACACGTGACAATAAACTCAACTGTAATTGAAATACCAACCACTGCTGCCTGGTACCAAGGACACACTGTCTACCCAAAGGCAGGTGTTGGTAAGATCCCACACACCACACTCAAGAATCTATCTATCACTGCATTAAAAATATACATTGACGGCCCCCACAGCCTTCTGTGGCAATGAATTCCACAGATTCACCACTCTGACTAAAGAAATTCCTCCTCATCTCCTTCCTAAAGGAACGTCCATGTATTCCGAGGCTATGACCTCTAGTCCCAGACTCTCCCACTCGTGGAAACATCCTCTCCACATCCATCTATCCGGGCCTTTCACTATTGTGTGTGACAGTGCTGGTGGGCGGGCTGCCTGTGATGTATATTAACAAGCTGGGTGTGAATGTGGGAGGAATGATGAGCAAGTGGGTACGGAATGAAAGAAATGACTTCCACACACACACACAGCATCAGATTTCAGCTGAGATCAGATTTAATATTGAGTCCTGTATTACTGTGTGTTGCTCTGGTGCCAGCCCATTGATGCCGGGATAGGGGTAGGGTTAAGGTTTTCATTGGGTTAGGGTTAGGGTTAGCTGGGACTGCTGCTTGTCTGTCCCACAGTGGGCAAGGGCTGGAGGTGAGAGCCTCGAGCAGACGAGGCCAGGCATGGGTCTCACCACACTGACGGCGGCGAGCGTGTCTGGGCTCAAGACGGAGGCTGGACGGAGGCTGCCGCTGTGCCGATACACAGCCTCTCCTCAACCTGAGCAACCACTTACATCTCTCTATAAATTCACTGCACTACATTATTACACAATCACATTAGCGCCTGCTCCATGGAGGAGGATGTGTGGCGCTGAGCCGTGCCGATGTGGGCCAGGCAGTGCTGTGCACGGCACTAGTTACCCTTGTTGTTGGGGGCTGCCGGTGTGTTCTTCTGCTGCACCAGACCAGACACAAAGGCGGACAGCGTCTGCTGGGAACTCATCCGCCTCATCCAGTGATGCTTCACAATCTCCTTCACTCTCCCCAACAGGAAATAGGTATCCATCTTGCCCTGCGTCTCCGAGAAGCCCTTAATGGTAATGGCTCCCCGGTACTCCAGCACAAAGCCGCGCAGGGACAGGACCACCTGGGTATCAGCGGGCACCTGCACCTTCCCACTCACACCCGTGGAGTCCATGCGACTTGCCATGTTCACTGTCGTGCCCCAGATGTCAAACTGAGGCTTCTTTGCCCCAATCACTCCTGAGATCGCAAATCCATGGCTGAATCCTGCAACATGAGCCAGAGACGTCAGCACACGCACACACACGCACACACACACACATGCACACACACACACATGCACACACACACACAGGCATGCATGCGCGCACACACACACAGGCATGCATGCGCACACACACATTAACGCGCGTACACACACACATGCACACACACATATGCACACACACGCACGCACACACATGCACACACATGCACACTTGCACACACACACAGACATGCATGCGCTCAAACACGCACACACACAGGCATGCATGCGCGCGCACACACACAGGCATGCATGCGCGCGCACACACACAGGCATGCTTGCGCGCGCACACACACACACGCGTACACACACACATACACACGCGCGCACACGCACACACACACACGTGCACACACACATGCACGCACACACACACACGCACGCACACGCTCACACACATGCGCACGCACACACACACAGGCATGCATGCGCACACGCACACACACACAGGCATGCATGCGCTCACACACACATGCACACGCACACACACACACAGGCATGCATGCGCGCACACACACACAGGCATGCATGCGCGCGCACACACAGGCATGCGCACACACAGGCATGCATGCGTGCACACACACGCACACAGGCATGCATGCGCACACACACACACACACAGGCATGCATGCGCACACATGCATTCACACACATGCACACACACACACACAGGCATGCATGCGCACACACGCACACACACACGTACACATGTGTGGACACACACATACACACGCACACACACACACACACAAACATGCGCACACACACAGGCATGCATGCGTGCACGCACACGCACACGCACACAGGCATGCATGCGTGCACACACACCCGCACACAGGCATGCATGCGCGCACACACACACACACACAGGCATGCATGTGCACACATGCATTAACAGACACGCGCGCACACACACACGCGCACACACACAGGCATGCATGCGCACACACGCACACACGTACACATGTGCACACGCACACACACACATGTGCGCACACACACACATACACACGCACACACACGCACGCACAAACATGCGCACACACGCACGCACAGACGCGCACGCGTACACGCACACACGCATGCATACGCGCACACATACACACGCACGCACGCATGCACACACGAATGCACAGGTAGGCACGCACACACACGTACACACACATGCATGGATGCATGCATGCGCACACACACGCACACATGAGTGGCACAGGCTGGCAAACGCTGGCACAGGCATACGTACACACGCACGCGCGCGCGCACACACACACGTACGCACGTACACACACAGGCATGTACACACACATATGCAGGCAGCCACATGCACGCGCACACACACGCACACACACACGCTCGCACACACACATACGTGTACACGTATGCACGCATGTACACACATACATACATGTACGCACACACACATACATTTGCACACACATGCATGCACACACGTGCGCGCGCACGTATACACAGGCATGCACGAGCACACACACACGTGCACACACGCATACATGCACACACACACGCATGCATGCGCACACACACGCAGACACACGCATGCACACACACATGCATGCACACACATGCACGCATGCACACACGCACGTAAACATGCGCGCATGCACACATACACACAAGTACGCATGCACACATACACATGCACACACACGTACGCACGCACGTACACACACGCACAGACACCAGCATGTAGACACATACGCATGCATGCAGACACATGCACGCACACACACATGCACACGCACACACACACGTACACACACACGTGCACACACTCGCACACACACATACGTCTACACGTATGCACACATGTACACACATACATACGTACGCACACACACATACATTTGCCAACACACGCATGCACACACGTGCGCACACACACACGTACACACACACGCACACACACACACACACACACGTACACACACACGCATGCACACACCTGCACACGCACGCACAGCCGCACGCACATACATGCACACATTCACACAGACGTACACACATGCATGAACACGCAAGCACACACGTACACATACATGCACGCACATGCACGAACACACACACATGCACAAACGCACGTAAATGCCCGCACGTGTATACATACATGCACGCATACTTACACACACATGCAAGTACACGCACACGCATATACACACACGCACACGCATATACACACACTCACACACATGCATGCACGCTCACACATACACGCACACATTCACACACAGATGTACTCAACATGCATGAACACACAAGTACACACAAACACACACATGCACGAACACACACACATGCACAAACGCACGTAAACGCACGCACGTGTATACATACATGCACACATTCACATACATACACACACATGCAAGTACTAGCACACGCATACACACACTCACACACACATGCACTCACGGACTCAAACGCACGCACACACATACATGCACGCAGACACATACACACATGAACGCACATGCACATACACGCACGCCCACACACGCAAGTACACATACACGCACGCATACGCGCACATGTACACACATACACGCGGCACACATACGCACTCACACACACATACGCACAATACATGCACACACACACGTACACAGACACACACGCGCGTGCACACACATGTAAATGCACATACACACAAACAAGCATGCACATACATACACACGTACACACACACATGTAAGCACACACACGTACACACACACATGCAAGCACACACATGTACACACACGCATGCAGATGCACGTACACACGCTCGCACAGGCACGCACGCACACACGTACACATGCACGCATGCACACACATACACGTACACACACGCACGCACTAATTTACACACGTACATGCACACACAAACACATGTACACACACGCATGCACGAACACACATGCCCACGCACTAATGCACGTACACACACATGCATGTAAACACATGCACTCGCACATACACCACACACATACACATGCACACTTGCACGCACACAATGCACGCACATACATACACGCATGCACACACACACGTGCACACATACGCATCCGTTCACACACATGTACACACCGCACGCACCAAACATGTACACCTACATACACACACGCATACACATACACACACATGCACACATACGCATGCCCACACACAGACATACATACACGCACTCACACACATGTACACACACACACATGAAGGCACACATATACACGTACACACACGCAGGCACACACACATGCACACATACAGACATGCATGCATGCACAAACACGCACGCATGTACACACACACACACACGGTCACACACATGCAGGCATGCACACATCTACATGCACATGCGTACACGCACATGCACACACGCACACATACACGCACGCAGGCTCAAAGACACACGTACACACGTGCCCGCACACTCACACACATACACTTACGCATGCACACACAAGCACACACACACGCAAGCACGTACACACACACACACACCGCATGGACACACATGCATGCACACACACTTGTAAACATACACACATGCACACACACACGTAAACATACACACATGTATGCACACATGCGTACACACGCATGCACACATGAACATGCACATGCACAGACACACGCACATACTCACACTCGCACATGCACAAACTCACTCATACACAGGCACACGCACACATACACGTACACACATACGCGCGCACACACACACGTACACATGCACATGCTCACACACACATACATGCACACAGCACACGCACACATACACACACATATGCATGCACACACACATACACACACACACACACACACACGTGCATATGCATGCAAACGCATGCACGCACTTACACACATACATGCACGCAGGCACACACATATACGCACGCACGTGCACACGCACACGCATACATGCACACATACACGGACACACGCACACACACACGCACTGCCACATACATACACATGTACACTCACACACACAGGCACAAACACGGCTACACACACATGTATACATACATACGCGTATACACAGCCAGCGGGAACAAGCAGCAGATTACAGAGAGATTTGAGAATCATGGGCCTGAACTACTGGGAGATATGCATGTCCCTGGGTCACCCATGCGGCATAGGGCTTGGCCAGGAGCATAAAGTGGGCAAATGGGACAAGCTGAGATGAGCATCTTGGTCCCAATGAACACATTGTATAACTCTGCGACTGAGAAAATGGGGCAAGAAGTTACAGTTGGAATTTCACTCAGCCAGACACAGTGATGTAAATGCAAGTGGATTTAGAGTCATAATGCCCTTTAGCCCAACTTGCCCACAATGGCCAACATGTCCCCGCTATACTAGTCCCACCTGCCTGCATTTGGTCCATATCCCTCCAAACCTGTCCTATCCATGTACCTGTCTGTTTCTTAAATGTTGGGATTTTAATTTGTTAAATTGGATGTTAGATGTTAAATTTAAAAGGTACCTGAGGGGGTAATATCATCACAGAGGACAGTGTATAGGTGTATGGAACGAGCTGCCCGAGGAAGTGGTCGGGGTGACTACAATGGTGATGCTTAAAAGACATTCAGACAGCTTCGCTGGCATGGAGGAGTTGGGCCGAAGGGCCTGTTTCTATGCTGTATGACTCTATAACATCGGGTTACAGGCTCCCACTCTGTACAACTCCCCTCTGATTCCTGTCACCAAACCAATGCCTTTACCCAGATGGTAATGCGGGTCTGGACTGAGGCAGGGTCCCAACCTGTCCATTCCCTCCACAGATGCTGCTTGACCCACTGCGTTCCTCCTGCACTGTGTGTTTACTGGAGATGCCAGCACCTTGTGTCTCCGTCTGGTCATCTAACCTCCCCACATGGGACAATTTTGCTGGCTCCTGGTGTGAATCAGTCCCGGGACATGTTGCTGGCTCAGGGCGCTCAGGAAATGACTGGAGAGAAGGAATGGGTGACGTTTCGGGTCGAGACATTCTTGCCATAGAGGGAGTACAGAGAAGGTTCACCAGACTGATTCCTGGGATTGCAGGACTTTCATATGAAGAAAGACTGGATAGACTCGGCTTGTACTCACTAGAATTTAGAAGATTGAGAGGGGATCTTATAGAAACTTACAAAATTCTTAAGGGGTTGGACAGGCGAGATGCAGGAAGATTGTTCCCGATATTGAGGAAGTCCAGAACAAGGGGTCACAGTTTAAGGATAAGGGGAAGTCTATTAGGACCGAGATGAGAAAAGCATTTTTCACACAGAGTGGTGAATCTGTGGAATTCTCTGCCACAGAAGGTAGTTGAGGCCAGTTCATTGGCTATATTTAAGAGGGAGTTA
Organism: Amblyraja radiata; assembly: GCF_010909765.2. Taxonomy (NCBI): domain Eukaryota; kingdom Metazoa; phylum Chordata; class Chondrichthyes; order Rajiformes; family Rajidae; genus Amblyraja; species Amblyraja radiata. Next base: position 6,291,068 of record NC_045963.1, on the reverse strand, counting down.
GATGTGGGCCTTGTGGCTAAAGGGATCAGGGGTATGGAGAGAAGGCAGGGATGGGATACTGAGTTGGATGATCAGCCATGATCATAATGAATGGCGGTGCAGGCTTGAAGGGCCGAATGGCCTACTCCTGCACCTATTTTCTATGTCTATGAGACCCTTCTTCAGACGTCACCCATTCCTTCTCTCCAGAGACGCTCGCTGCCTGACCCGCTGAGTTACACCAGCTTTTTGTGTCTATCTTCGGTTTAAAGCAGCACCTGCAGGTTTATATAGCAGTGTTGCTGCGCTGGTGCCCTGCATGCCGCATGGACTCTGGTGCCCACTGTGTGTACCGTGCTGCCCAGACTCACCCACGCGGAGCTTGAAGTCAATGTCGGAGTGGTGTTGGATCTGAGCCATGATACTCTCCAGAGCGATCGCAAAGTCTGCCAGGATGCACAGGTGCTGCCATTCATCGTCGTTCCCCTGCAACAACAGCGCATGTTAACTGGTACCACTCCACGCCACCCTCACGCACACCCAGCGCCTGCCATGCACCCACCCCGGCCCCCACCCCCATCCCCTCCCTCTCCTAATGAGTAGCAAGTGTGCAGATGACACAAAAAGGTGGCTTGCTCTAGATGGATACCCCCCCCCCCCCCCTACGAGTAACACAAAGTGCTGGAGGAACTCAGTGGGTCAGGCAGCATCTGTGGAGGGAATGGACAGGCAACGTTTCAGTCTGAAGAAGGTGCCTGACCCAAAACATTGCCCATCCATTCTCTCCACAGACGCTGCCTAACCCGCAGAGCTACTCCAACACTGTGTGCAACTCACTCATCCAATAAACCTTTCTATTTCCCATTCCAGGGACATTATTCAACAATTGCATATGACATTGCATGTGTAGCAAAAGTACATCAACGTTCAATGGTCACAACACATCAAGCAGTCGTTATGGTATCTTAGCCAGGCCCAGGAGCATACCGACAGGGAGGTCCCACCCCTCCCCACTCCCCGCCCTGTGCCCAAACTCCAGGATCGTGGGACTAAAATGCAACTAGTACTTGAGAGACCTCCACTGGGGACCTCCAATATACCTTCTCTGGACTGGTTCCAATGCAGTCACATGCTTCCCATAACGCAAGAAACAGTACTCCAGATGTGATCTCACCAACACGCCATGTTCTGAAGCATAACCTCCACATAGACAATGGACAATAGGTGCAGGAGGAGGCCATTCGGCCCTTCGAGCCAGCACCGCCATTCAACGTGATCATCCACAATCAGTACCCCATTCCTGCCTTCTCCCCATATCCCCTGACCCCGCTATCTTTCAGAGCTCTATCTAACTCTCTCTTGAAAACATTCAGAGAATTGGCCTCCACTGCCTTCTGAGGCAGAGAATTCCAGAGATTCACAATTCTCTGGGTGAAAACTTTTTCCTCATCTCCGTTCTAAATGGCTTACTCCTTATTCTTAAACTGTGGCCCCTGGTTCTGGACTCCCCCAACATTACGAACATGTTTCCTGCCTCGAGCGTTTCCAATCCCGTAATAATCTTATATGTTTCAATAAGATCCCCTCTCATCCCTCTAAATTCCAGTGTATATAAGCCCAGCCGCTCTATTATATCAACATATGACAGTGCCGCCATCCCGGGAATTAACCTTGTGAACCTACACTGCACTATCTCAATAGCAAGAATGTCCTTCCTCAAATTAGGGGACCAAAAACGCACACAATACTCCAGGTGTGGTCTCACTAGGGCCCTGTACAACTGTAGAAGGACCTCTTTGCTCCTATACTCAACTCCTCTTGTTATGAAGGCCAACATGCCATTTGCTTTCTTCACTGCTTGCTGTACCTGCATGCTTACTTTCACTGACTGATGAACAAGGACCCCTAGATCTCATTGTACTTTCCCTTTTCCTAACTTGACACCATTCAGATAATAATCTGCCTTCCTGTTCTTGCCACCAAACAGGATAACCACACATTTATTCACATTAAACTGCATCTGCCATGCATCTGCCTACTCACCCTGCATCCACATAGCATCCTCCTCACAGTTCACACTGCCACCCAGCTTTGTGTCATCTGCAAATTTGTTAATGTTACTTTTAATCCCTTAATCTAAATCATTGATGTATATTGTAAATAGCTGTGGCCCCAGCACCGACCCTTGCGGTACCCCACTAGTCACTGCCTGCCATTCTGAAGGGGACCCGTTTATTCCTACTCTTTGTTTCCTGTCTGCCAACCAATTTTCTATCCATGTCAGCACCCTACCCCCAATACCATGTGCCCTAATTTTGCCCACTAATCTCCTATGTGGCACCTTATCAAATGCTTTCTGAAAGTCCAGGTACACTACATCCACTGGCTCTCCCTTGTCCATTTTCCTAGTTACATCCTCAAATAATTCCAGAAGATTAGTCAAGCATGATTTCCCCTTCGTAAATCCATGCTGACTCGGACCGATCCTGTTACTGCTCTCCAAATGTGCCGCTATTTCATCTTTTATAATTGACTCCAGCATCTTCCCCACCATCGATGTCAGGCTATATTTCCCTGTTTGCTCTCTCCCTCCTTTCTGAAAAAGCGGGATAACATTAGCTACCCTCCAAGTTTTCCAATCCTCTGGCTTCCTGCTCATCTTTGCTATGTTATATTCATGTTATATCTTTTATTTTTATACTGTCCCTGATTTCTCTTGTCAGCCACTGTCACCCCCTACTCCCCTTGGAATCTTTCTTCCTCTTTGGAATGAACTGATCCTGCACCTTCTGTATTATTCCCAGAAATACCTGCCATTGTTGTTCCACCGTCATCCCTGCTAGGGTATCTTTCCAGTCAACTTTGGCCAGCTCCTCCCTCATGGCTCCAATGTCTCCTTTGCTCAACTGTAACACTGACACCTCTGATTTACCCTTCTCCCTCTCAAATTGTAAATCAAAACATCATATTATGGTCACTTCCTCCTAATGGCTCCTTTACCTCGAGTTCCCTTATCAAATCCGGTTCATTACACAACACTAAATCCAGAATTGCCTTCTCCCATGTAGGCTCCAATACAAGCTGCTCGAAGAATCCATCTCGGTGGCACTCCACAAACTCCCTTTCTTGGGGTCCAGTACCAACCTGATATTCCCAGTCTACCTGCATGTTGAAATCTCCCATAACCACCATAGCATTACCATACGACATGCCAATTTTAACTCCTGATTCAATTTGCACCCGACATCCAGGCTACTGTTTGGGGGCTTATAGATAACTCCCATTAGGGTCTTTTTACCCTTACAATTCCTCAGTTCCATCCATACTGACTCTACATCTCCTGTTTCAATGTCACCGCTCGCAAAGGACTGAATTTAATTCCTCACCAACCGAGCTACCCCACCCCCTCTGCCCACCTGTCTGTCTTTTTGATAGGATGTATACCCTTGAATATTCAGTTCCCAGCCCTGATCCTCTTGCAGCCATGTCTCTGTAATTCCCACAACATCATACATGCCAATTTCTAACTGAGCCCCAAGCTCGTCCACTTTATTTTTTATACTTCACGCATTCATATATATAACTTTTAATCCATTACTCACCTCACCTTTCACATCGATTCCTATTTCACTTGGCCATACTCCCCTATCGCTTTGCAACCCGTCCCTTTTGTACAATTCACCCTTACCCCAAAACTGATCCCAGTGGTCTAAAGCCCCTGTTCCACTTGGGCGATTTTCTCGGTGCCTACAGGCGGATAGGCTGTCGCCACATGGTTGCGGGGTGACGCCTGTATGGTCGTGAGTCATCTCCTCAGGCTACGACAGGGTCATAGCTTGTCGCGGGTGGACGTAGGTTGACTTTGGTTGGCGTAGGTTGTCGCCTATGTGTCCGTAGGTTGTCACAGGTGTGGTCGTAGGTGGACGTCCTATAGGGTCGCTGGTTGTCAGTAGCTTGACGTCGGCTAGGTGGTCGGTTGTAGCTTGTCGTAAACATTATCGTGGGGGGGGGGTCCAGTCACTGTTTTTTCAGCGACCTGCTACAACTGTGACAGTCAGCGGCAGTCGCTGAAAAAATCGCCTAAGTGGGACAGGCCGTTAAGAATCTAAATCCCTGCTACCTGCACATGTTTGCATTCAATTGCCCTCGCAATAGCTAATGACCTGTTAGCTTTCCTACATGTAAAACCTGATTGTACTCATGCCTGGTCTAATCTCCATAGCTAACATGCTATTGTCAATGTGTCTGGACACCTGTGACAGCAATAAACCAATGTCATTGCTTGCTGTAACCACATCACAGCTTACTTGTATGTATATTCCCTCTGAGTAGCACTGCATTCTCTTTGACCCCAGTGGGATTCCAGCTTACAAGAGTGATGACATAGGCAGTAACCCCGTGCCTGCCTTCTCCCCATATTCCTTCATTCCACTAGCCCCGAGAGCTCTATCTAACTCTTAAATTCATCCAGTGAATTGGCCTCTACTGCCCTCTGTGGCAGAGAATTCCACAAATTCACAACTCTCTGGGTGAAATTTTTTTTTCTCGTCTCAGTTTTAAATGGCCTCCCCTTTATTCATGGACTATTTCTGGTTCTGGACTCCCCCAACATTGGGACCATTTTTTCTGCATCTAGCTTATCGATGTTTCTATAAGATACCCTCTCATCCTTCTAAATTCCAGTGAATACAAGCCCACTATTTCCAATCTTTCCTCATATGACAGTCCTGCCTCAATAGCAAGGATGTCCTTCCTCAAATTAGGAGACCAAAACTGCACACAATACTCCAGATGTGGTCTCACCAGGGCCTTGTACAACTGGTGTACAAGGACACCCAGATCTCGTTGCACTTCCAAACAATATATATTAATGATTTGGACGAGGGAATTGAATGCAACATCTCCAAGTTTGCAGATGGCACGAAGCTGGGGGGCAGTGTTAGCTGTGAGGAGGATGCTAGGAGGCTGCAAGGTGACTTGGATAGGTCGGGTGAGTGGGCAAATTGGTGTCATGGTACACCAGTCATTGAAAGTAGGCATGCAAGTGCAGCAGGCAGTGAAGAAAGCGAATGGTATGTTAGCATTCATAGCAAAAGGATTTGAGTATAGGGGCAGGGAGGTTCTACTGCAGTTGTACAGGGTCTTGGTGAGACCACACCTGGAGTATTGCGTACAGTTTTGGTCTCCTAATCTGAGGAAAGACATTCTTGCCATAGAAGGAGTACAGAGAAGGTTCACCAGACTGATTCCTGGGATGGCAGTACTTTCATATGAAGAAAGACTGGATAGACTCGGCTTGTACTTGCTAGGATTTAGAAGATTGAGGGGGGATCTTATAGAAACGTACAACATTTTTAAGGGGTTGGACAGGCTAGATGCAGGAAGATTGTTCCCGATGTTGGGGAAGTCCAGAACAAGGGGTCACAGTTTAAGGATAAGGGGGAAGTCTTTTAGGACTGAGATGAGAAAAACATTTTTTACACAGCGAGTGGTGAATCTGTGGAATTCTCTGCCACAGAAAGTAGTTGAGGCCAGTTCATTGGCTATATTTAAGAGGGAGTTAGATGTGGCCCTTGTGGCTAAAGGGATCAGGGGGTATGGAAAGAAAGCAGGTACAGGATACTGAGTTGGATGATCAGCCATGATCATATTGAATGGCGGTGCAGGCTCGAAGGGCCGAATGGCCTACTCCTGCACCTATTTGCTATGTTTTCTATGTTTCTATGCCATCCCGGGGATTAACATTGTGAACCTATGCTATGCTTCAATAGCAAGGACGTCCTTCCTCAAATTAGGAGACCAAAACTGCATACAATACTCCAGAAGGTACACAAAATTGCTGGAGGAACTCAGCGGGTGCAGCAGCATCTATGGAGCGAAGGAAATAGGCGACGTTTCGGGCCGAAACCCTTCTTCAGACCCGAAACGTCGCCTATTTCCTTCGCTCCATAGATGCTGCTGCACCCGCTGAGTTCCTCCAGCAATTTTGTGTACCTTCGATATTCCAGCATCTGCAGTTCCCTTTTGAATACAATACTCCAGATGTGGTCTCACCAGGGCCTTGTACAACTGCAGAAGGATCTCTTTACTCCTATACTCAAATCCTCTCGTTATGAAGGTCAACAGGCTTTCTTCACTGGCTGCTGTAGCTGCATGTTTAACTTTCAGGGATAGGTGTACAAGGACACCCAGATCTCGTTGCACTTCCCTTTTTCCTAATCTGACACCATTGAGATAATAATCTGCCTCCTTGTTTTTGCCACCAAAGTGGACAACCTCACATTTATCTACATTATACTATATCTGCCCACTCACTCAACCTGTCCAAATCACCCAGCAACCTCCGAACATCATCTTCGCAGTTCACACTGCCACCCAGCTTTGTGTCATCTGCAAATTTGCTAATTTTACTCGTCCCAGCACCGAGCCTTGTGGCACTCCACTCGCCACTGCCTGCCATTCTGACAGGGGCCCGTTTATTCCTACTCTTTGTTTCCTGTCTGCCAACCAATTCTCTAACCATGTCAATACCCTACCCTCAATACCATGTGCTCTAATTTTTCCCACGAATCTCCTGTATGGGACCTTATCAAAGGCTTTCTGAAAGTCCAGATACACTACATCCACTGACTCTCCTTCATCCATTTTACTTGTCACATCCTCAAAAAATTCCAGAAGATTAGTCAAGCAGGATTTCCTCTTCATAAATCCATGTTGATTTGGACCAATCCTTTTACTGCTATCCAAATGCACCATTATTACTTCTTTAATAATTGACTCCAGCATCTTCCCCACCACCGATGTCAGGCTAACTGGTCTATAATTCCCTGTTCTCTCTCTCTCGCTCCTTTCTTGAAAAGATGGATAACATCAGCTCCCCTCCAATCCACTGGAACTGATCCTGAATCTATAGAACATTGGAAAATGATCACCAATGCATCCACGATTTCTAGAGTCACCTCCTTGAGTAGCCTGTGATGCAGACCATCAGGCCCTGGTGAGACCACATCTGATATGGAGGGAGGTGCTGGGGATTCTCTGCCTTGAATCTCGGGGATGACAGGATGCCATGATCAATGCCAAGACGGGGTGAAATCCCCAGCCAAGGTAGACGGGGAGTGAGGAAGGCGTTTGGCACGCTTGCCTTCATTGATCAGTATATTGACCACAGTAATTGGGATGTAATACCACATAACAAGAGGATTTCAGTATAGGAGTAAATAGGTTCTTCTGCAGTTGTATTGGGCTCTGGTAAGACCACATCTGGAGTATTGTGCACAGTTTTGGTCTCCTAATTTGAGGAAGGACATCCTTGTGATTGAGGCACTGCAGCATAGATTCACGAGATTGATCTCTGGGGATGGCAGGACTTCTCATATGAGGAAAGATTGTATTCACTGGAGTTTAGAAGGATGAGGTGGGATCTTATAGAAATGTATAAAATTATAAAAGGACTGGTCAAGCTAGATGCAGGAAAAATGCTCCCAATGTTGGGCGAGTCCAGAACCAGGGGTCACAGTCTTCGAATAAAGGGGAGGCCATTTAAGACTGAAGTGAGAAAAACTTTGCACGCAGGAGAGCGTGCAAACTCCACACAGACAGCAACCGAGGTCTACTCTAGATTGAAGCCAGGATGAGTGAAGCAGTGATGTCGTGGCTTGACTTGCTGTGATTTGGTCATCGATAGCTAAACCGAAAAAGTGTGCGTCGTGTTTCAAAGTGGTTGGCAAGTGCATTGGGCAGTGAGCAATGTGGTGCAGAGTGCATGAAGTGTGAGTGTACACACCTCCATCGCCGTGGTGAGACCAGACACTGCCATGTACGTACTCCCAATGGTTTTAATCTTTTCTACATTGTTAAAGCGTTCTTCATTCATAGCCTGCAGAGTGGAGACAGAGCAAAATTAGGTCAGCCCATCAGTCAAGGTATGTTCACCCTCAGCAAGGCCAGTAGGAGCCAGGTTGCACGGTGTGGGGGGGGGGGGGCATGTGGGGGGTCGGTGTGGAGGGGTGTTGGTCAGTGGGGGTGGAGGGGGGAGGGAGGGTGTGGGGGGATGGGGGGGATGTGGGGGGGAGGGTATGAGGGGGAGGGTGTGGGGGGAGGGTGTGGGGGGGTGGTGGTGTGGGGGGGATGGTGTGCCCTAACTGAACCCACTGTGTGCTCTAACTGAACCCACTGTGTGCTCTAACTGAACCCGCTGTGTGCTCTAACTGAACCCGCTGTGTGCTCTAACTGAATCCGCTGTGTGCTCTAACTGAACCCGCTGTGTGTTCTAACTGAACCCGCTGTGTGCTTTAACTGAACCCACTGTGTGCTCTAACTGAACCCGCTGTGTGCTCTAACTGAACCCACTGTGTGCTCTAACTGAACCCACTGTGTGCTCTAACTGAATCCGCTGTGTGCTCTACAGCGGGCTCAGTTAGAGCACACAGCGGGTTCAGTTAGAGCACACAGCTGGGTCAGGGGGGGGATGGTTTGGGGGAGACGTTGTGGGGGGGACGTTGTGGGGGGGACGTTGTGGGGGGGATGGTTTAGGAGGGTGTTGGTCACTGGGGGTGTGGGGGACGCATGCATGGGATGGTACGGCACAATAACCACCTGATCGAAGTCTGCGATGATCTCGTTGAGCAGCTGCAGACACGCCATCCCCTGCTTGTTGCCCTCCGCCTGTGAATAAAACGCGTTGAACTCCGGGATGGAGGCAAACAGGACGCCCACATCGTTGTGCGACTCAAAGTAGACGTCCTGGCCACCGCGGGCAGACAAGTACAACACACATTACAATCTAGCTGTCACAAGATTCAAATAATCCCCAAAAAGGGCTCTTGCATTCATTAGAGCACAAAGCTGGTTCAGTGTTAGAGCACACAGCGGGGTCAGTGTTAGAGCACACAACGGGGTCAGTGTTAGAGCACACAGCGGGGTCAGTGTTAGAGGACACAGCGGGGTCAGTGTTAGAGCACACAGCGGGTCAGTGTTAGATCACACAGCGGATCAGTGTTAGAGGACACAGCGCGGTCAGTGTTAGAGCACACAGCGGGGTCAGTATTAGAGCACACAGCGCGGTCAGTGTTAGAGCACACAGCGGGGTCAGTGTTAGAGCACACAGCGGGTCAGCGTTAGAGGACACAGCGGGGTCAGTGTTAGAGCACACAGCACGGTCAGTGTTAGAGCACACAGCGGGGTCAGTGTTAGAGGACACAGCGGGGTCAGTGTTAGAGCACACAGCGGGTCAGTGTTAGATCACACAGCGGATCAGTGTTAGAGGACACAGCGCGGTCAGTGTTAGAGCACACAGCGGGGTCAGTGTTAGAGCACACAGCGGGGTCAGTGTTAGAGCACACAGCGGGGTCAGTGTTAGAGCACACAGCGGGGTCAGTGTTAGAGCACACAGCTGGTTCAGTGTTAGAGCACACAACGGGGTCAGTGTTAGAGCACACAGCGGGGTCAGTTAGAGCACACAGATGGTTCAGTTAGAGCACACAGATGGTTCAGTTAGAGCACACAGATGGTTCAGTTAGAGCACACAGCAGGGTCAGTGTTAGAGCACACAGCGGGTTCAGTTTTAGAGCACACAGCGGGTTCAGGTAGCGCACACAGCGGGTTCAGTTCGAGCACACAGCGGATTCAGTTAGAGCACACAGTGGGTTCAGCTAGAGCACGCAGCTGGTTCAGTATTAGAGCACACAGTGAGCTCAGTGTTAGAGCACACAGCGGGTTCAGTAGAGCATACAGTAGGTTCAGTTAGAGCACACAGCGGGTTCAGTTAGAGCACAGCTGGTTCAGTTAGAGCACAGCGGGTTCAGTTAGAGCACAGCGGGTTTAATGTTAGAGCACACATCAGGTTCAGTTAGAGCACACAGTGGGTTCAGTTAGAGCACACAGCGGGTTCAGTTAGAGCACACAGCTGGTTCAGTGTCAGAGCACACAGCGAGTTCAGTTTTAGAGCACACAGCGGGTTCAGTTAGAGCACATAGTGGATCCAGTTTGAACACACAGTGGGTTCAGTTAGAGCACAGTGGGTTCGGAGCACACAGCGGTTTCAGTTAGAGCACACAGCGGGTTCAGTTAGAGCACGCAGCGGGTTCAGTTAGAGCACACAGTTGCTTCAGTTAGAGCACACAGTGGGTTCAGTTTGAGCACACAGTGGGTTCAGTTAGAGCACAGTGGGGTCAGTGTTAGAGCACACAGCAGGTTCAGTTAGAGCACACAGCGGGTTCAGTTAGAGCACACAGCGGGTTCAGTTAAAGCACGCAGCTGGTTCAGTGTTAAAGCACGCAGCTGGTTCAGTGTTAAAGCACAGAGTGGGGTCAGTGTTAGAGCACACAGCGGGTTCAGTTAGAGCACGCAGCAGCTGGTTCAGTGTTAGAGCATACAGTGGGGTCAGTGTTAGAGCAAACAGCGGGTTCAGTTGGAGCACACAGCTGGTTCAGTTAGAGCACACAGCGGGTTCAGTTAGAGCACACAGCGGGTTCAGTTAGAGCACAGAGCGGGTTTAATTAGAGCACACAGTGGGTTCAGTGTTAGAGCACACAGATGGTTCAGTGTTAGAGCACGCAGCGGATTCAGTTAGAGCACACAGTGGGGTCAGTGTTAGAGCACACAGCGAGGTCAGTGTTAGAGCACACAGATGGTTCAGTGTTAGAGCACACAGCGAGGTCAGTGTTAGAGCACACAGATGGTTCAGTGTTAGAGCACACAGCGGGGTCAGTGTTAGAGCACACAGTGGGTTCAGTTAGAGCACACAGCGGGTTCAGTTAGGGCACACAGCGGGTTCAGTTAGAGCACACGGCAGTTCAGTTAGAGCACACAGCGGGTTGTACCTCATCTTCGGGATCCTTGTGGAGGAAGTAATGAGCCACATGTTGAGGCAGGATGTTGTGGAGGAGACTCTCGTTGTGCCGACGTAACTCTGCCATCTCCTCCATCTCCCTCTTGGCCAGCAGCCTCCACAGGAAGTCCAGTCGTGCTGTTGACTCGATCTGTGAGCGAGGGGGACCAACACGGGCACTCAGTCTCTGCATTGCCCCGAGGACAATGCAAGGCCCACACACAATGCAAGGCCCACCCCCTGGATGAATATCTGAAGGGGCTGCTCCTCAAGTTGTGGTTGCATTTTAGTCCCACGATTTGGGTATTTCGGCACAAGGCAGTGAGTGGGGAGGGTTGATCTCCCTGTCGGTCTGCTCCAGGCAGCGGGCGGTCGATTGTTAAGCTGGCTGCCTTCCCCCTTTTCCGGGGTTACGTCCGCGCCCGGGTGGTGTTAGAGAGGGACTATGCGCTGTCCACGGGCGCCCGGGGGGATTGCCGGACTGCTGGGCACCGCGGGGGGAGGAATACATCCTCGATGGGGATTGTAATAGAGTTGCCTAGCAGTTTATTTGGTATATTTGTTTGACGTGTATTATGGTGGTGGGTTTCGTTTCTTTTTATATTGTACTGTAAATATTATTTTCAATAATTGAGTCAATTATTTTTGGTTAAAAAAAAAGGGGGAAAAAAGGAAAAAAATGTGAGGCCCAATGGCATTGATATTCCTCTCAAAGGCTCCGAGTGGCCAGAGGTACATCAGAACACAACCTCATTCTACACTAGCTAATAGGTGCAAAAACTGCAGTCAATGTAGCCAGACATCCAGTGCTCAGGGAGGGACTGGAGACCAGGCCTGGGCCCAGAGACAGGGAGAGACCCGAGCAGATCTCACAGTGGCTTACCTGTTCGCCGGTCCAGGCAGCGGGCAGTCGAAGTTTCTGCCCGGGTTGACTGCCTGCCCCCCTTCTGGGCCTATGTCCATACCCGCGTGTCCCTGGAGAGGGAACACGCGGTGTCCTGCTTATATTGACTGATAAATTGCCTAATTTACCAATTTACAAACCAAATTCCTCAGTTTTAAACTGTTTTCCCCCTCTGACTCACTTCTAACTCTCCTCCCACTCGGGCTAGAGCCCAATCAGTGCTTTCTCCCGCTTCCCTTTGTTGCTGTTGCTTCAAAATCCACGGGAGCTCTGAGAACGCCTCTTAGGGAGCGGCAGTGAGGGAGCGGCCTTGTGAGGGAAGTGCCCTGTGAGAAAAGTGCGAGTCTTTGGCTCAAGAGTCTTCGGCGAGGAGGCTGAGGAGAGGAGGCTACGCAAAACGCTGGAGAGGGAGATGCAAAATAAGGAGATGTCAAGCAAGCTGATTCAGTGTGATGCTTGCAGTATGTGGGAGGTCAAGGACACTGCTGGCGCCTCTGGCTGCTACAAATGTGAGAAGTACAGGTACAGCTCCTGAAGGACCGCGTTGGGGAACTGGAGAAGCAAGTGGATGACCCCAGGTTAGTCTAAGAAACGGAGTCGTTCCTCGACAGGTCCTACAGTAAGATTGTTACACCTAAGGTACTGGAAGAGAGAAGGTGGGTGACGGTGAGAATGGGGGGAAACATGGAATGCAAACGTCCCCGGGTGTTGTACCTCTTGTGAACAGGTTCACCCACTTAGAAGCTGTCGGGACAGAAGATGTTATCACACTGAGCAGCGGACTGGCTTGCGAAGCAAAAAGGGCTGTTGAGTCAAAACCAAAGAGGCCAACGTCAGGCAACGCCATTGTAGTTGGAGACTCCATTGTGAGAGGTAGGGACAGGGGTTTCTGCAGCAACAGACGGGATTCGAGGATGGTGTGCTGCCTTCCTGATGCCAGGATCCAGGATGTCACGGACAGTGCAGAAAATCCTCAAGGGCGAAGGTGAACATCCGGAAGTGGTAGTGCATGTCGGCACAAACGATGTCGGAAAGAAGGGGATGAATATTCTGCAGCGTGACTTTAGAGAGCTCGGAAAAATGCTGAAAAGCAGGACCTCCAGGGTTGTTATCTCCAGTTTGCTTCCAGTTCCTCGTGCTGGCGAGAACAGGGAGATACGGGACCTGAATGTGTGGCTGAGGAACTGGTGCAGGGGGCAGGAATTTAGATTCTTAGATCACTGGGATCTGTTTTGGAGTAAGGGGGAACTGTACAAAAGGGACGGATTGCATCTTAACAGGTGGGGGACCAGCATTCTGGCAGGCAGGTTTGCCACTACAGGTACTACACGGGTGGTTTTAAACTGAATAAGGGGGGTGGGGTGTCAAATGGGATAGTCGAGGACAGAATTAAAGGGAAAGAGAGTAAAAGGATGGTTAATGATCCCAGAATTAATGGGGAAGAAAGCTCACAAGGGGATAGGAGAGTATGGCCAAGTGTAATAGGGATCGATGTGAAAGGTGAGATGTGTAAGGAATTAAAAGTATTGTATATGAATGCACGAAGTATAAGAAGTAAAGTAGATGACCTTGAGGCTCAGTTAGAGGTTGGTAGATATGACATTGTGGGGATTACTGAGACGTGGCTGCAGGAGGATCGGGCCTGGGAACTTAATATTCAGGGTTATACATCCTATAAAAAGAACAGGCAGGTGGGCAGAGGAGGGGGGGTAGCTCTGCTGGTGAAGTATGGAAGACATAGGGACTGACGAGGTAGACTCACTGTGGATTGAGTTGAGGAATTGTAAAGGCAAGAAGATGCTAATTGGTGTTATCTACAGACCCCCAAATAGTAGCCCGGATGTAGGGTGTAAGTTGCAGCAGGAGTTAAAACAGGCATGTAACAAAGGTAATGCCACTGTGGTGATGGGGGATTTCAATATGCAGGTAGACTGGGAAAATCAGGTTGGTTCAGGACCCCAAGAAAGAGAGTTTGTGAATGCCTCCGAGATGGATGCTCAGAGCAGCTTGTAATGGATCGGACCAGAGAAAAGGCAATTCTGGATTTAGTGTTGTCCAATGAACCAGATATGATAAGAGAACTCGAGGTAAAGGAACCGCTTGGAGGTAGTGATCATAATATGATTAGTTTTAATCTGCAATTTGAGAAGGAGAAGGTTAAATCGGAAGTGGCAGTGATGCAGTTGAACAAAGGGGAATATGAAGGCATGAGAGGGGAGCTGGCCAAGGTAGACTGGAAAGGGATCCTAGCAGGAATGACGGTGGAACAGCAATGGCAGGAATTTCTGGACATAATCCGGAAGACGCAGGATCATTTCATTCCAAAAAGGAAGAAAGATTCTAAGGGGAGCAGGAGGCAACCGTGGCTGACAAGGGAAGTTAGGGATAAAACTAAAAGATGTATAACACAGCAACGAGTAGCCGGAGGCCAGAGGATTGGGAAACTTTCATAGGACAACAGAAGGAAACAAAACTGGCAATACGGGCTGAAAAGATGAAGTACGAAGGGAAGCTGGCCAGGAATATAAAGAAGGACAGTAAAAGTTTATTTAGATATGTTAAGGGATAAAGAATAGCAAAGTCAAATGTGGGTCCCTTGAAGGCTGACACGGGTGAAATTATTATGGGCAACAAGGAAATGGCAGAAGAGTTGAACAGGTACTTCGGATCTGTCTTCACTAAGGAAGGCACAAACAATCTCCCAGATGTACTGGAGGACAGAGGATCTAAGAGGGTAGAGGAACTGAAAGAAATTTTCATTAGGCGAAAAATCATATTGGGTAGGCTAATGGGACTGAAGGATGATAAATCCCCTGGGCCTGATGGTCTGCATCCCAGGGTCCTCAGGGAGGTGGCTCTAGAAATAGTGGACGCATTGGTGATCATTTTCCAATGTTCAATAGATTCAGGATCAGTTCCTGTGGATTGGAGGATAGCTAATGTTATCCCACTTTTCAAGAAAGGAGCGAGAGAGAAAACGGGGAATTACAGACCAGTTAGCCTGACTTCGGTGGTGGGAAAGATGCTGGAGTCAATTATTAAAGAGGTAATAATGGGGCATTTGGATAGCAGTAAAAGGATTAGTCCAAGTCAACATGGATTTATGAAAGGGAAATCATGCTTGACTAATCTTCTGGAATTTTTTGAGGATGTGACAAGTAAAATGGATGAAGGGGAGCCAGTGGATGTAGTGTATCTAGACTTTCAGAAAGCCTTTGATAAGGTCCCGCACGGGAGACTGGTGACTAAAATTAGAGCACATGGTATTGGGGGTAGGGTGTTGACATGGATAGAAAATTGGTTGGCAGACCGGAAGCAAAGAGTAGGAGTGAACGGGTCCTTTTCAGAATGGCAGGCAGTGGCGAGTGGAGTGCCGCAAGGCTCGGTGTTGGGGCCGCAACTGTTTACCATATATATTAATGATTTGGAAGAGGGAATTAGGAGCAACACTAGCAAGTTTGCGGATGACACAAAGCTGGGTGACAGTGTGAACTGTGAAGAGGATGTTAGGAGGTTGCAGGGTGACCTGGACAGGTTGAGTGAGTGGGCAGATGCGTGGCAGATGCAGTATAATATAGATAAATGTGATCTTATCCACTTTGGCGGCAAAAACAAGGGGGCAGATTATTATCTCAATGGAGTTAGGTTAGGTAAGGGGGAGGTACAGCAAGACCTGGACGTCCTTGTACACCGGTCACTGAAAGTTGGCGTGCAGGTACAGCAGGCGGTGAAGAAAGCTAATGGAATGTTGGCCTTCATAACAAGAAGATTTCAGTATAGGAGTAAAGAGGTTCTTCTGCAGTTGTATAGGGCTCTGGTGAGACCAAATCTGGAGTATTGTGTACAGTTTTGGTCTCCTAATTTGAGGAAGGACATCCTTGTGATTGAGGCAGTGCAGCGTAGGTTCCCTGGGATGGCGGGACTGTCATATGAGGAAAGATTGAAAAGACTATGCTTGTATTCACTGGAGTTTAGAAGGATGAGGGGAGATCTTATAGAAACATATAAAATTATAAAAGGACTGGACAAGCTAGATGCAGGAAAAATGTTCCCAATGTTGGGCGAGTCCAGAACCAGGGGCCACAGTCTTAGAATAAAGGGCAAGTCATTTAAGACTGAGGTGAGAAAAAACGTTTTCACCCAGAGAGTTGTGAATTTATGGAATTCCCTGCCACAGACGGCAGTGGAGGCCAAGTCACTGGATGGATTTATGAGAGAGTTAGATAGAGCTAATGGAGTGGGCTAGTGGAGTCAAGGGATATGAGGAGAAGGCAGGCACGGGTTATTGATAGGGGACGATCAGCCATGATCACAATGAATGGCGGTGCTGGCTCGAAGGGCCGAATGGCCTCCTCCTGCACCTATTTTCTATGTTTCTATGTCCACGGGGACTCTGGAGGCCTTCCGTGAACGCTGGCCAATAGAGGCAGTCTTGACTTTGCTACTACTCTGTAATTGTGTTAAATTGAATAAAAGCATTTTGGATTATTTTTTAAAAAGGTGGCTTACCTGTCGTGCATGGTAAGCGACGGTTAC
The DNA here is from genome assembly GCF_010909765.2 of Amblyraja radiata. Taxonomy (NCBI): domain Eukaryota; kingdom Metazoa; phylum Chordata; class Chondrichthyes; order Rajiformes; family Rajidae; genus Amblyraja; species Amblyraja radiata. The sequence continues at coordinate 6,274,818 of NC_045963.1, read as the reverse complement.
GACAAACATGAACATCAGCAAGAAGATGATCCCTTGATGCCACTTGTAGTAGGCACTGTGGAGGCAGAAACACAGAATCAGTCACTTCTGCAACGAATCACTCAAAGAGTGATACGGCACGGAAACAGGCCCTTCGGCCCAACTTGCCCATGCCAACCATGATGCCCCATCTACACTAGTCCCACCTGTCCGGGTTTGGCCCATATCCATTTAAAACGTTCCTATCCATGCACCTGTCTTTTAAATGTTGTTACTGTACCTTCTCTGGCAGCTCATTGCATACACCTGTGAAAAAGTTGCCCTTCAGGTTCCTATTCAATCTTTCTCCTCTCACCTTAAATCCATGTTCTCTGGTCCTTAATTCCCCTGCTCTGGGTGAAAGACTACCTGGGCGTCTACCGGGCACGTGCCGTCAGGGTGGGCAAGGTAGGCACTGCCTACCCCGACTAAAATTATAAAATGGTCATTATTAAATATAAATAGTAAAGGCATGGGAGAATAATGCCTATGTAAGAGATCGATCTCTTAGGTAGGCATAATTCTCCGTGCCTTTCAACCGCAGCACTTGTAACACGCGAAGGTCTGTGCAGCCCACGTGCCGTCAGCGCTGCTTCAAGCCGTCAATGACATGCAGGGCCGGAGGCAGCTGAAATTCTGCCTTTGCAGGACTGCGCAAGTTTCTTGGCAGGTTTTCCAAGTACGGATTGCCTAAATCTTAAGAGTATCTTGGGAAACAAAGAGAAGAATGCAGTTTGTGTACCGATAATGTGGTAAGTACATTTCTTGGTGCTATATGTTTTTAAATACCGTATTTCCAGGGGTGTTGGGGGGGAAGAGTTCCTTTCACAGCGTGTGGGGAGTGGCCCAGGGTAAAGTTGTGGGGAGGGCAGGAGCATTGAGAAGGAGGGGGTTGGGGATCGTGCCAGTAACCCACTTGCGACGCTCTGGGCACGGAGCCACCGCATTGAAGCCGGGGGGAGGAGTAGCTCGGGTGGCTGCGAGCGGCTGCCAGGTGCGGACAGAGGAACCGGCCGCCACCTCAGCCCCTTCTGCCGGCCCCCACTCACCTCTGGTAGGGCTCTCCGTCTGAAAACCTCTCTCTTGCCTCTCCCGGCCTCACTCATGTCAGCCGCTTCCCGCAAATCCTTAAATTCCAACACCGAGATCAAGGGACCAATTGAGGTTACTCGGCTGTGGGAATTTAAGGATTTGCGGGAAACGGCCGACATGAGCGAAGTCGGCGAGCGGCAGGTGAGAGATGTTCAGACGGAGAGCACTGCCAGAGGTGGGCGGACCGGCAGAAGGCGCTGAGGTGGCGGCCAGTTCTGCTGTCGGGTCCCGGCGGCCGCTCGTAACCACCCGAGTTGCTTCCCTCCCCGGCCACAATGCGGTGGCTCCGCGCCCGGAGCACCACGGCAGCGGTGAGTGAGTGAGTTACTGGCATGATCATCGACCCCCTCCTTCTCAACGCTCCTGCCCTCCCCGCAACTTTCCCCCTGGTCAGACTCTCCACACGCTGTGAAAGGAACTCTGCCCCCAATTGGTCCTGGAACAAGTATTGTCATTCAATAAGATGATAACTGATTCAACGTCCCGGTATGCTCCCGTTTTTCCCACCATCTCTCCACCTGCCGTCATCCTCCATCTCCCACCCATTCAGTAATTCAGAATGAAGTAGATTCGGAAGCCTTGGGCAAATTGAATTGTTACTGTAATTTTTACGTAGAGGAGAACAATCTGCGCATGCGCGGTTTAAGATTTTTTTTTTTAAAGCCGTCTGACTGCCTACTCTGAGTAATCACTCATGGCAAGTGCCTGGCGTCTACCTTATCTAATCCTCTCATGAACTTATACACCTCTAACAGACTGCCCTTCTGCCTCCTGAGCTTCAAGGAACAGTCCCAATCTAGCCAGTCTCTCCTTGTAGCTGAAGCTCCTCATGCATAGTAACATCCTCATGAATCTTCTCTGCACTCTGTCTCGTTTAATCACTACCTCCCTAAAGCCAGGGTCCAGAACAAGCCCGACAACTTGTACAGGTGTATCACGATGTCCCATTCCTGTACTTAGTGCCCAGTTGGATGAAGGTAAACATGCCAAACACCTTCTTCACCATCGTCTACTTACCTGTAACCCTTGCTTGCCCTCTCTCTCCATCCCTCCCCCAGCATGGGTCCCCGACTAGTTTCACTGTCCTGGTTCATTTTACTAATTGTATGCATCCTTGTCACCTTCCCCTCTGCTAACAATGAATCATTCCACATTTCATTATTATCTGTCGTTTTCACACCCTACCCTTCCATCTCTAGACTCCCCCTCCTCTGACACTCAGTCTGAAGAAGGGTCTCGACCTGAAACGTCACCCATTCCTTCTCTCCCGAGATGCTGCCTGTCCTGCTGAGTTACTCCAGCATTTTGTGTCTATCTTCGCAGATGCAATAGTGGCATTAATGAGGATTTTAGATAGGCACATGGAAAGTGTAGGGATTAGGGGAAAGTGCAGGCAGGTATGGAAGTTATAGCAGCACTTAATTAAATAATTTATCTAGTAGTCAAGGCATTAAACAAGTTACTTATTTTTACTATTGTATTATACTTTTGTATTCTTAATAAATACATTTATGTCCTTGTATTAAATATAAAATGGTGTGTGTAACAGTATAAGATGGTGTGTGTAACCTTGGCTTCAGCTAACAACATAGCTGGGAGATTAAAAGCAATAGTTTGGAATTTGACGGCTGCCGACAGATGAAGAGATATGAGGGGAAAGACTGAACCAAGGGCGGAAGTTAATGGTGGCGAGACAGAGAATACTAGAATCAAAGACAGATTGATGCAAAAAGGAGTACAGCATGAAAGATAATGTAGCAGAGATAAGGCTGAAAAACTGTAATAAAGAGCTGCCTGTTTCTGTGGATCAGAGAGCAATTAGAGAACGGACAGGTGGTGTCATCTCTGAATGTTCCAGCCGAATATTTGCAAATAAAGGCTTTCGTCTTCTTGAAGAATTCACCGTGTCTGTGTCATCTTATCCAACTTTGTGTCTTAAAACCACGACACAGGTTAGGTGAGATCAGTTTAAATAGGCATTAAGTTGGCACAAACCTTGTGAGAGGAAGGGCCCATTGCTGTGCTGTAGCGTTCTATGTTGCGCGTGGCAGTTTGGTTGAAAGTTAATTTGAAAGCCGGCGCCATTACCTTTCCAATGATATTTCAGTGGAATGAGGGGACTTCTCCAGCGTGACCTCAGCGATGTAGATGTAGATGATCATCATCACTGTGAGGCACAACATCTTCACAACCGAGTGGAGATGGAGAAAGATAGCCGAGGTGATCATGGGTAACACACTACCCAGCAGAAAGAACTGAGGGAAGAAACAGGGTCAGCTTTAGGACAGCTCTATCCAAGCCCATTATCCGCGCACGGCTACCTACCTCTGTGGCCTGTGCTGGCTGGCTGGCTGACTAGCCGCCTACCTCAAGGCCAAGGACAAAGCCTTGGCATAGACAACCTGCATAGGTCTTGTCCAGGTGAACATGGCTCCACAGCCCCACTGCCCAGTCTCAGGCTTTGTTGTGGGAACGAACTGCAGATGCTGGTTTAAACCGAAGAGAGATGCAAAATGCTGGAGTAACTCAGCGAGACAGGCAGCATCTCTGGAGAGAAGGAATGGGTGACATTTCGGGTCGAGTCTGAAGAAGGGTCGCGACCCGAATCGTCACCCATTCCTTCTCTCCGGAGATGCTGCCTGTCCCGCTGAGTTACTCCACCATTTTGTCTCAGACTCTTTGTCCCAAGTTATAGACAGATACACAAGCCTGCCATTTGTTCACACACTCAACAGCAGCATTGTTTCACGTTTATCACTGAGACGTTGAGACACACTGCAGTGTGAAGCAGAGACAGAAGCACACAAGGTCCAGAGGGGTCTTTTCAGGATGGATGTGATGAGGGAGAATATGGAACGGGCATTGAAATGAAGGGGCACTCATTAAAGAGAGTGAAGGGACAATGTTTTTCATCCTCGGAGGGTGGCAAGTCTTTGAAACTCTCAGTGGCTGTGTGGCAAAAGCAGAGGCAATAACTATTTTTAAGGCACGGATCAGTGGAGTGAGGATGAAGTATTGTGTAGGGAGACGTGGATGCTGAGATCAGGCATGTTCTTACTGAACAGTAAAGTAGACTGGAGGGGCCGAGTGGCCTCAGCATGCTCCTAATTCCCACCAATAGGGGCTGTATAATATAGGAGGCCATTCAATCCATCAAAGTTAGTCTAACTTTCACACCCTTCTCCCAATGATTCACCTCTCATCTTCCCTCTGTCAGATGTCCATCCATGCCCTTGGATCTCCCACCATCCATCGACACTAGGGGCACGTTACAGTGACCAATAATCCACATGTTCAAGATGTAGGAACCAGGGCAATTGGGGAAAACCTATGCATTCACATGGAATACATGCAAACTCCACACAGACAGCAGCAAAGCTTGGTATAACAATAATTCAAGGAATTAAGGATGTTAATGAGAGGAATTCAAAGTGCTGTTCCATAAATCCACCATCCTTTGTGTGAAAAAGTTACCCCTCAGATTCCGGTTAAATCCTTTCCCCTTCAACTTAAACCTATGTCCTCTGGTCCTCGATTCACCTACTCTGGGCAAGAGACTCTGTGCATCTACCCAATCTATTTCCATCATGATTTTGTACACCTCTATAAGATCAGCCCTCATCCTCCAGCGCTCCAAGGAATAGAGTCCCAGTCTATTCAACCACTACCTATATCTCAGATCCTCGAGTCCTGGCAACATCCTCGTAAAACTTCTCGGCATCCTTTCCAGCTTGACAACATCTTTCCTGTAACATGGTGCCCAGAACTGAACACAATATTCTAAATGCGGCCTCACCAATGTCTTATACAACTGCAGCATGACCTCCCAACTTCTATACTCAATAGTGTAGGAAGGTAAATCAAATGCTTGGTTTAAACCGAAGACAGACACAAAAAGCTGGAGTAACTCAGCGGGACAGGCAGCATCTCTTCGGACTGCTTAGTAAAGATGATGGAGCGGGGGTTCGGAAAACGAAAGTTATTAAAGAGACAAAGGGCGTATGAGGTATCTTAGACATAGGTTGGGAGAGCTTGGCCCAGGGGAGATCGGATGGAGTCGAGGTACATGGAAATAATTTCAGTGGGACAGGAGTAGGCAGAAACAAAGAAACAACCAAGGCAGTGTGTTTATGGATTTTGGGAACTATCCTCAATACTCTGGCTAATGAAGGCCAATGTGATCTACCTGTGACTCCACCTTCAAGGAACCATGCACCTGTACTCCTAGATCCCTCTGCTCTACAACACTCCCCAGAGGCCGACCATTCACTGTGTAGGTTCTGCCCATGTTAGACTTCCCAGAATGTAACATCTCACACTTCTCTGTATTAAATTCCATCAACCATTCCTCCGCCCACCTGGCCAATCGATCCAGATCCTGCTGCAATGGTTCACACCCATCTTCACTATCTGCAAAACCACCCACTTTTGTATTATCAGCAAACTTGCTAATCTTGCCCTGTATTTTCTCATGCAAATCATTGATGTAGATGACAAACAGTAACAGGCCCAGCACCGAACTCTGAGGCCCACCACTAGTCACAGGCCTCCAGTCCGAGAAGCAACCTTCCACCATCACCCTCTGCTTCCTTCCATGGAGCCAATTTTCTATCCATTCAGCTATCTCTCCTGGGATCCCATGAGATCTAACCTTCCAGAGCAGCCTACCATGCGGAACCTTGTCGAATGCTTTGCTAAGGTCCTTATATATATCTACAGCTCTGCGCTCATCGACCTTTTTGGTCACATCTTCAAAAAAATCAATCAGATTTGTGAGACACGACCTCCCACATACAAAACCATGCTGACTATCCCTAATCAGCCCTTGCCCATCCAAATGCCTGTATATCCTATCCCTCAGAATACTCTCTAATAACTTTCTAACTACAGATGTTAAGCTCACTGGACTAAAGTTCCCAGCATTTTCTCTGCAGCCCTTCTTGAATAGAGGTTCAACATTTGCCACCCTCCAGTCTTCCGGCAACGCTCCTGGATTTAAAGATGACTTCTTCAGACTATGGGGAGTGGGGGGGAGGGTGGAGAAAGCTGAAAAAAAGACTACCTACGACAACCGGTCAACCTACGTCCACCTGCGAGAAGCTACGACCCTATCGGTGACAACTGAAGACAATTCACTCGCCGGTTGACGTAGGTAGTCGCCAATGGAATTCACCGAAGTCAGCACCGGGGACAACCTACGACAGCACCTACATCAGGAGAAGTCAAGCTGCGCCCATTTGGCGTCAAGCCCAGTGTCGCCGACTGTCGGCGAAGATTTTTAAATATGTTGAAAATCCAGCGGTGACCAGAAAGATGCTACGATTCTTTGGGCAACTGCGGAGACGACTCACGACCATACAGGCGACACCCCGGCGACCATGTGGCGACTGCCTAGTCGCCTGTAGTCGCCTAAAAAATTGCCTAAGTGGAACAGGCACTAAAAGGAAACAAAAGGATGTGTAGGTCCTGCCCATGTTAGACTTAGATTTAAGTGAGGGGAGAAAGATTTAATGGGAACATAAGGGGTAGCCTTTTTTACACGAATGGTGGTGTGTGTATGGGACAAGCTGCTGGAGGAGGTAGTTGACGCTGGGACTATTGCAACGTTGAAGAAACATTTGGACAGGTGAATGGATAGGACAGGTTTGGAGGGCGGAAAGCAGGAAGGTGAGACTAGTGTCGCATGTTGGTCGTCGTGGGCAAGTTGGGCCGAAGAGGCTCCTCGCTGTATTTGGAATATTTGTGCCTCACCTGGAAGGGTTGCTGGGGTCTTGGATGGATGCCTGGGACAATGTGTCGGGACAGATGCTGCATCTGCTGTGGTTGTAATGGCAGGTACCTGGGGACGGGGTGGTTTGGGTGGGAAGGGATGAGTGAACCAAAGAATTGTGGCGGGAGCGGCCTCTACGGAAAATGGAAAGAGTTGAGGATGGGAAGATGTGACTGGTGGTGGGATTAAGCCATGTAACTGTGGATCACAGCAGAGGGGCCAATTCACTGGATGTTTTCAAGAGAGAGTTGGATAGAGCTCTTAGGGCTAACGGAATCAAGGGATGTTAGGAAAAAGCAGGAACGGGATACTGATTGTGGATGATCAGCAATTGATCATATTAACCAATTGTTAACCAGGATTTCCTGAGCTCCCTGCAGGGAGATGCTGACTCTCGACTCGTACTGTCTTTTTCACACAGAGAGTGGTGAGTCTGTTGAATTCTCTGCCTCAGAGGGCGGTGGAGACTTTCAAGAGAGAGCTAGATAGAGCTCTTGAAGATAGCGGAGTCAGGGGATATGGGGAGGAGGCAGGAACGGGGTACTGATTGTGGATGATCAGCCATGATCACATTGAATGGCGGTGCTTGCTCGAAGGGCCGAATGGCCTACTCCTTCACCTATTGTCTATTGTCTCATTTTTAAACGCTTCCTTCTAACAGCCGTTCCTGATCCCCTTTTTGCCAAGTACTGAACTGAAATAGTCCTTCCCCTAGTTTAGGTCCCAAACCAAGAGCACCAACCTTATAGAACATGATGCCAAGCTCAACTCTTACCTGCCCACAGATAAACCATGCCCATCCACTCCTTACATAGCCATGTGCCCATTCAAAGGTTACTTAAATGCCTCCACCACCACCCTCAGCAGTGTGTTGAAGGCGCTCACCACCCTCTCAGCAAAAAAACATTGATGCTCTCACCTGAAAGCACTGCCCTCCAGTCTTTGATATTTCCACACTGGGAGAACGGTTCAGACTGTCTATCCTGTCTACATCTCTCATAATTGTATACACTTCGATCAGGTCTCCCCACAAACTCCGGCGATCCAGAGAAAACAATCCTAGTCTGTCCAACCTCTCCCTGTGGCTAATACCCTCTAGTCCAAGCATCCATTTGGTAACACTCCTCTGCACCCTTTCCAACGCCTCCACACCCTTCCTGTAATGGGACAACCAGAACTGCACGCAATACTCCAAATGCGGCCATCTACCCTCCACCCACAGCCCCACATCATGTAGTCACGGCAGATTAAGAGATATAGAAACATGGAAAATAGGTGCAGGAATGGGCCATTCAGCCCTTCGAGCCAGCACCGCCATTCAATATGGTCATTGCTGATCATCCACAATCAGTATCCCGTTCCTGCTTTTCCCTCACATCCTTTGATTCCGTTCGCACTAAGAGCTCTATCCAACTCTCTCTTGAAAATGTGGCCCTTGTGGTAGATGTGGCCCTTGTGGCTAAGGGGATCAGAGGGTATGGAGAGAAGGCAGGTACGGGAAACTGAGTTGGATGATCAGCCATGATCATATTGAATGGCGATGCAGGCTCAAAGGGCCGAATGGCCTACTCCTGCACCTAATTTCTATATTTCTATGTTTCTATGAAAACATCCAGTGAATTGGCCTCCACTGCCTTCCGTGGCAGAGAATTCCACAGATTCACAACTCTCTGTACTCCAAAAGAGACCGATACAGCTGCATCATGACTTCCTTATCTTTGTCCATGGCTCCCTTAAAGTTTACCAAACTATGGTCACTATTCCTAAAGGGTTCCTTCAGGCATTTTAACCTCTTATGCATTGCTGAGATGGGGGAGTACAGTCCCCTCCAAGTTAGGACTCGCTACATACAGCTCCAAATGCACCTCTTGGATGCATTATAAATCTAAGCTCATGCATGAAAACAAATTCCCAGTATTGAGCGGTGGGTCCTGAATATACTCAATGACAGAGCATTCAGAAAAACCATCTCTGGGAGAGAACTTTGATGATTCATTGTCCTTCAGGTGAAGGAATTTCAACTGTTCTCATGAAAATCAAAACAATAGAAACTTGTAGGAATTTGAAGCAAAATTATAAGAATCTGTAAGCAATCAGCAGGCCAGGCAACACCTATACAAAGTCTGAAGAAGGGTCCCAAACCGAAACGTGACCCATTCCTTCTCTCCAGAGATGCTGCCTGTCCCGCTAAGTTACTCCAGCCTTTTGTGTCTATCTTCGGCGTAAACAGACAAAATGGAGAAAGTAGGCGATACAGAATTCGTGCAGGGAGGTTCTACTGCAGTTGTACAGGGTCTTGGTGAGACCACACCTGGAGTATTGCGTACAGTTTTGGTCTCCTAATCTGAGGAAAGACATTCTTGCCATAGAGGGAGTACAGAGAAGGTTCACCAGACTGATTCCTGGGATGGCAGGACTTTCATATGAAGAAAGACTGGATAGACTCGGCTTGTACTTGCTAGGATTTAGAAGATTGAGGGGGGATCTTATAGAAACTTACAAATTTCTTAAGGGGTTGGACAGGCTAGATGCAGGAAGATTGTTCCCGATGTTGGGGAAGTCCAGAACAAGGGGTCACAGATTAAGGATAAGGGGGAAGTCTTTTAGGACCGAGATGAGAAAAAAATGTTCACACAGAGAGTGGTGAATCTGTGGAATTCTCTGCCACAGAAGATAGTTGAGGCCAGTTCATTGGCTATATTTAAGAGGGAGTTAGATGTGGCCCTTGTGGCTAAAGGGATCAAAGGGTATGGAGAGAAGGCAGGTACAGGATACTGAGTTGGATGATCAGCCATGATCATATTGAATGGCGGTGCAGGCTCGAAGGGCCGAATGGCCTACTCCGGAACCTATTTTCTATGTTTCAATGTTTCAACAGATGAGTGCGTGTCCAACACTGCTGCTGAAGGCACAGATAGTCTAGAGTTATTCCTGGCTTTGAGGCGAGTGAGTACGGTGAGTGGCTGTACGTGGAGAGGATGGTTCTTCCTGTGGGAGATTCTAGACCTTGCCGTAAGGTACATTTCACAGCAGTACTCACCTCAGGCTGGTTGCAGATGCTTGCTGCCCAAATGGTAGGATCGTCCCATGCGCTCTGATTATGACGAGTTTCTGCATATGGGTTCAACCTAGGACACCAAATCTACAAGAAATAGCAAAATCAAACAACCAGAACATGATAGAGCTTTGACAAGTTGGACCGCTTGTAAAATTTGTCAAATATTCTTGTAAAATATCATTTGTAATATATTCCATATTCCATAATATATTACTTTGCAAAAATTTCTAAACACCTGTTTTCACTTTTTTATTCTGGGGTATTGTGTGTAGATTGATGTTAAAAAAAAAAGGAGTTTAATCCATTTTAGAATAAGGCTGTAACGTAACAAAATGTGGAAAAAGTGAAGGGGTCTGAATACTTTCTGAATGCACTGTATCTATGTACTTGCATGCTTACTTTCAGTGACTGATGTACAAGGACACCCAGGTCTTGTTGCACCTCCCCTTTTCCTAATCTGACACCAATTGGGATGGCTGATCCCAATCAATTTCTCCACCTCCTGCCCACCACTGCTGAAATCAGCCTTCCCCAGTTGCCACTTTCCCCCCAAGGTTCAGTATTATCCTTACCATAATTATCCAAAAACATATGGAATTATGATTACCGTTCTTAAAACACTCTCCCACTGAAACTTTGATCACCCAGCCAGGCTCATTTCCCAACTAAAGATCATAGAAACATAGAAAATAGGTGCAGGAGTAGGCCATTCGGCCCTTCGAGCCTGCACCGCCATTCGATATGATCATGGCTGATCATCCAACTCAGTATCCTGTACCTGCCTTCTCTCCATACCCCCTGATCCTTTTAGCCACAAGGGCCACATCTAACTCCCTCTTAAATATAACCAATGAACTGGCCTCAACTACCTTCTGTGTTCCGGTAGGAACACTTCCCTGTCTGTACTATCGACAAATTATGTCAAGCAATCCTCCTTATATGTACTGAACCAATATTGCCCAGTCTAAACCCCTGGACAACAGGAAGTCTCTGTCAATATTATTGAAGTTTAAGTCATCCGTGACAACATTCCTGTTGGCGTTACATCTTTCCATAAACTGTCTACATCTCGTGTCGGCTATTGGGAGGCCAATAATATACCCCCCTCACAGTGATTGCACCTTTCCTAATGCTGAATTATACCCATTTTGCCTCATTGTTTGAGCCCCTCAGGAAGTCCTCTGAGAGCAGTGACAATTTGCCCTGTCAGTATTGAAGTCTCCCTCTGCTAGCTCTAAAACATCAAACCTCTGGAACAATGGAGGGATATGGAGCAAACGCAGGCAGGTGGGACTAGTGTCGCTGGGTCATGTTGGCCGGTGTGGGCAAGTTGGGCCGAAGGGGCTGTTTCCACGCTGTATCACTCTATGACTCGGGATGGCGGGACTGTCATATGCTGAGAGAATGGAGCAGCTGGGCTTGTACATTCTGGAGTTTAGAAGAATGAGAGGGTATCTCATTGAAACATATAAGGTTGTTAAGGGTTTGGACACGCTAGAGGCAGGAAACATGTTCCCGATGTTGGGGGAGTCCAGAACCAGGGGTAAGCCATTTAGAACAGAGACGAGGAAACACTTTTTCTCACAGAGAATGGTGAGTCTGTGGAATTCTCTGTCTCAGAGGGTGGTGGAGGCAGATACTCTGGATGCTTTCAAGAGAGAGCTAGATAGGGCTCTTAAAAATAGCGGAGTCAGGGGATATGGGGAGAAGGCAGGAACGGGGTACTGATTGGGGATGATCAGCCATGATCACATTGAATGGCGGTGCTGGCTCGAAGGGCCGAATGGCCTACTCCTGCATCTATTGTCTATTGTCTATTGACTGTAATGCGCCACCAGCCAAGTCTCTGCAGTGGCCCTCACAGTAGCTCCGCGCACTAATCCAGGCTCTAAGCCGGTTTACCAATAATACTGCGTAGGAAGTAACTACAGATGCTGGTTTAAACTGAAGATGGACATAAAATGCTGGAGTCACTCAGCTACACTGAGGGTCTAAAGAAGTGTCTCGACCCGAATCATCATACATTCCTTCTCTCCAGAGATGCTGCCTGTCCCGCTGAGTTACTCCAGCATTGTGTGTCTTCTAATAATACTGCTTGGTTCACTTCACACTTCACACCCACCCCTGCCACATTTACAGTCCTGGCCCTGCCCTGCACGAATCCTAATCAGCCCAATGCACAACTGTCCGTCCCATGAACTATCTGAGCCCTGCCTGCTTCACGGTTTCTGCCCCGTCCTCATGCCCACCCTACCGTCCAGCAGCGATGGATGGTTACTTAGAGACGGTGGTGTTGGGCCAGCTGGCACGCACCATGTCGTATATGGAGGAGATAAAGTTGGCGGAAATGGCGATGAGCATGATGGAGGTCCTCACACTGTAGGTCTCATGGATCCAGCCGCACAGCTGATGCATGGCCTTCGGCAGGCAGGCAAAGCCCTCGGCAGTGGTGCACAGCAGGAGCCAACAGTAGATGAGTACAATGCAGGTGAAGTGGCCCAGCCGCATGGTCCACCTGGGGACAGATCGGAGAGGGAGATCTGTCTCTTTAGCAATCACAACACCATCAACTCCAGCTGCTGACTGCGACATGTGCAGGAGACCTGGTGGCCTCTGCCAACATAGGCAGGAGCAGCAGAGGGAAGGTACGTGGAACAGGCAGGGTGGAAAGCCAGCGCGAATGGAGTGGAGAGTCGGGAAGGATGGGAAGATGAGGCCAAGAAAGGCAAAGGATAGAAACGGTGAAGGGAGGATAAGGGGGAGGTCGGAACAGGGAGGGAAGGAGGGAGGAGGGAGGGAGGAGGGAGGGAGGAGGGAGGAGGGAGGGAGGGAGGAGGGAGGAGGGAGGAGGGAGGGAGGGAGGAGGAGGGAGGGAGGAGGGAGGGAGGAGGGAGGGAGGGAGGAGGGAGGGAGGAGAGAGTGAGGAGGGAGGGAGGAGAGAGGGAGGGGAGAGGGAGGAGAGAGGGAGGAGGGAGGGAGGAGAGAGGGGGAAGGAGGGAGGAAGGGAGGGAGGAGAGAGGGAGGAGGGAGTGAGGAGGGAGGAGGGAGGGAGGGAGGGAGGGAGGGAGGGAGGGAGGGAGGGAGGGAGGGAGGGAGGGAGGGAGGGAGGGAGGGAGGGTGGACTGTAATGACTGGAATGGATTGGGTCGGGGACGAGGAGAGGAGTAGGAGTAGAGGTGGGCAGAGGGGTGGTGTAGGGGTGGGCTTGGAGTGAAAGGAGATGACAGGAGGGAAGAGATGTTGTGGACCTCCACAGCCTCACAGTCTGGGACTGACCCTGTTTGTGTGGGACTGACCCTGTGTGTGTGGGACTGACTCTGTGTGTGCGGATGAGTGAGTGTGTGTGTGGGTGAGTGTGTGTGTGTGTGTGTGTGTGTGTGTGAGTGAGTGTGTGTGCGGATGAGTGAGTGTGTGTGTGGGTGAGTGTGTGGGACTGACCCTGTGTGTGTGGGACTGACCCTGTGTGTGTGGGACTGACCCTGTGTGTGTGGGACTGACCCTGTGTGTGTGGGACTGACCCTGTGTGTGTGGGACTGACCCTGTGTGTGTGGGACTGACCCTGTGTGTGTGGGACTGACCCTGTGTGTGTGGGACTGACCCTGTGTGTGTGGGACTGACCCTGTGTGTGTGGGACTGACCCTGTGTGTGTGGGACTGACCCTGTGTGTGTGGGACTGACCCTGTGTGTGTGGGACTGACCCTGTGTGTGTGGGACTGAACCTGTGTGTATGGGACTGTCTCTGTGTGTGTGTGGGACTGACCCTGTGTGTGCGGGTGAGTGAGTGTGGGACTGATCGCAGTGTGAACAGATCAGAGGGTTTGGGACTTACTCGGGTATTTTGAACATTGACTGCATTCCGATGATGAAGAGCATTATAATGAAGGAGCAGACCATGCTGGAAGTGAACACTTCGTCCCGCATCCTGCGATACTGTGCACAGGAAGAAGGGAGCAGTCAAAACACAGGGCAACCACTCTACACAGGCGAATGCTCCCAGACATATCCGCATATCCTTTACGGGATCTTCCAAACCATGTCTGAAAACTAGCTGCCTCCCATCCATACCGAAGACAGAGAGAGATAGAGAGATGGAGAGATGGAGAGATGGAGAGCTGGAGAGATGGAGAGCTGGAGAGATGGAGAGCTGGAGAGATGGAGAGATGGGGAGATGGAGCGATGGAGAGATGGGGAGATGGGGAGATGGGGAGATGGGGAGATGGAGAGATGGAGAGCTGGAGAGATGGAGAGATGGGGAGATGGAGAGATGGAGAGCTGGAGAGATGGAGAGATGGAGAGCTGGAGAGATGGAGAGATGGGGAGATGGAGAGATGGAGAGATGGAGAGATAGGGAGATGGAGAGGGAGAGATGGAGAGATAGGGAGCTGGAGAGCTGGAGAGCTGGAGAGCTGGAGAGATGGAGAGATAGGGAGATGGAGATGGAGAGATGGAGAGGGAGAGATGGAGAGATGGAGAGGGAGAGGGAGAGATAGGGAGATGGAGATGGAGAGCTGGAGAGCTGAAGAGATGGAGAGATGGAGAGATGGAGAGGGAGAGATGGAGAGATGGAGAGATGGAGAGCTGGAGAGCTGGAGAGATAGGGAGATGGAGAGATGGAGAGCTGGAGAGATGGAGAGATGGAAAGATGGAGAGATAGGGAGATGGAGAGATAGGGAGATGGAGAGTTGGAGAGATGGAGAGATAGGGAGATGGAGAGATGGAGAGCTGGAGAGATAGGGAGATGGAGAGGGAGAGATGGAGAGCTGGAGAGATGGAGAGATAGGTAGATGCAGATGGAGAGATGGAGAGGGAGAGATAGGGAGATGGAGAGATGGAGAGATAGGGAGATGGAGATGGAGAGGGAGAGGGAGAGGGAGAGGGAAAGGGAGAGGGAGAGGGAGAGAGAGGGGGAAGGGGACAGAGATCGAGAGAGAGGGGGAGAGGGAGAGGGGGGGAGGGAGGAGGATAGAGCATGTGAGAGTGCGTGGGAGTGAGCGGGAGATTTCAATATGCATGTAGACTTGGAAAATCAGGTTGGTACTGACCGCTAGAGAGAGAATTTGTAGAGTGTCTCTGAGATGGATTCTTAAAGCTGCTTGTAGTGGAAAAGGCAAATCTGGATATGCTATTGTGGAAATGTGATTAGTTGATGGAGCTTAAGAGCACAAGGAGGTAATGACCATGATATGATCAAATTCAAACTGCATTGAGAGGGGGAAGATTAAATCGGATGTGCAGTATTACTGTGGAGCATAGAAACACTAGCCTGCCTTCAGTGGTTGGTAAGATGTTAGAGTTGAGTATCAAAATCAAAGATGAGGTTTCTGAGTACTTAGAAGCACACGATAAAATAGGCTGGTCAGCATGGTATTGTGAACGGGAGGTCTTGCCACGAGAATCTGCTGGAATTCATTGAGGAAATAAATAGCAGGTCGAACAAAGGAGAGTCAGTGGATGTTCAAAAGGGAACTGCAGATGCTGGAATATCGAAGGTACACAAAATTGCTGGGGAAACTCAGCGGGTGCAGCAGCATCTATGGAGCGAAGGAAATAGGCGACTTTTCGGGCCGAAACCCTTCTTCAGACTGATGGGGGGTGGGGGGGGGGAAAGAAAGAAGGAAAAGGGGAGGAGGAGGAGGAGCCCGAGGGCGGGCGGATGGGAGGGTGGGAGGAGACAGCTAGAGGGTTAAGGAAGGGGAGGAGACAGCAAGGGCTAGCCAAATTGGGAGAATTCAATGTTGATGCCATAAGGACGCAAGGTCCCCAGACAGAATATGAGGTGCTGTTCCTCCAATTTCCGCTGTTGCTCACTCTGGCAATGGAGGAGACCCAGGCCAGAGAGGTCGGATTGGGAATGGGAGGGGGAGTTGAAGTGCTGAGCCACCGGGAGGTCAGGTAGGTTATTGCGGACTGAGCGGAGGTGTTCGGCGAAACGATCGCCCAACCTACGCTTGGTCTCACCGATGTAAATCAGCTGACATCTAGAGCAGCGGATGCAGTAGATGAGGTTGGAGGAGATACAGGTGAACCTTTGTCGCACCTGGAACGACTGCTTGGGACCTTGAATGGGGTCGAGGGGGGAGGTGAAGGGACAGGTGTTGCATTTCTTGCGGTTGCAACGGAAAGTGCCCGGGGAGGGGGTGGTGCGGGAGGGAAGGGAATAATTGACGAGGGAGTTGCGGAGGGAGCGGTCTTTGTGGAAGGCAGACATGGGGGGAGATGGGAAGATGTGGCGAGTGGTGGGGTCACGTTGGAGGTGGCGGAAATGGCGGAGGATTATGTGTTGTATTTGCCGGCTGGTGGGGTGAAAGGTGAGGACCAGAGGGACTCTGCCCTTGTTGCGTGTGCGGGGATGGGGAGAGAGAGCAGTGTTACGGGGTATGGATGAGACCCTGGTGTGAGCCTCATCTATGGTGGCGGAGGGGAATCCCCGTTCCCTGAAGAACGAGGACATTTCCGATGCCCTGGTATGAAATGTCTCATCCTGGGAACAGATGCGGCGTAGGCGGAGGAATTGGGAGTAGGGGATGGAGTCTTTACAGGGGGCAGGGTGGGAAGACGTGTAGTCCAGATAGCCATGTGAGTCAGTGGGTTTGTAATGTATGTCGGTCAGGAGTCTGTCCCCTGCGATGGAGATGGCGTAGCTATGGGCACACGCATGGGCGTAGCTCCAACACAAGGCGTAGCTATGGGCACACGCATCGGCCCCAGCTACGCCTGCCTCTTTGTCGGGTACGTTGAACAATCCTTGTTCGAGACGTACCAGGGCCCCATCCCCGTCCTCTACCTCCGTTACATTGACGACTGCTTTGGTGCCACCTCCTGCACCCACACACAACTGACTGACTTCATCCACTTCACCACCAACTTCCATCCGGCACTCCAATACACCTGGACGATTTCCGACACTTCCCTGCCATTCCTTGACCTCACCATCTCCATCGCAGGGGACAGACTCCTGACCGACATACATCACAAACCCACTGACTCACATGGCTATCTGGACTACACGTCTTCCCACCCTGCCCCCTGTAGAGACTCCATCCCCTACTCCCAATTCCTCCGCCTACGCCGCATCTGTTCCCAGGATGAGACATTTCATACCAGGGCATCGGAAATGTCCTCGTTCTTCAGGGAACGGGGATTCCCCTCCGCCACCATAGATGAGGCTCACACCAGGGTCTCATCAATACCCCGTAACACTGCTCTCTCTCCCCATCCCCGCACACGCAACAAGGGTCAGAGTCCCTCTGGTCCTCACCTTTCACCCCACCAGCCGGCAAATACAACACATAATCCTCCGCCATTTCCGCCACCTCCAACGTGACCCCACCACTCGCCACATCTTCCCATCTCCCCCCATGTCTGTCTTCCGCAAAGACCGCTCCCTCCGCAACTCCCTCGTCAATTCTTCCCTTCCCTCCCGCACCACCCCCTCCCCGGGCACTTTCCGTTGCAACCGCAAGAAATGCAACACCTGTCCCTTCACCTCCCCCCTCGACTCCATTCAAGGTCCCAAGCAGTCGTTCCAGGTGCGACAAAGGTTCACCTGTATCTCCTCCAACCTCATCTACTGCATCCGCTGCTCTAGATGTCAGCTGATTTACATCGGTGAGACCAAGCGTAGGTTGGGCGATCGTTTCGCCGAACACCTCCGCTCAGTCCGCAATAACCTACCTGACCTCCCGGTGGCTCAGCACTTCAACTCCCCCTCCCATTCCTAATCCGACCTCTCTGTCCTGGGTCTCCTCCATTGCCAGAGTGAGCAACAGCGGAAATTGGAGGAACAGCACCTCATATTCCGTCTGGGGACCTTGCGTCCTTATGGCATCAACATTGAATTCTCCCAATTTGGCTAGCCCTTGCTGTCTCCTCCCCTTCCTTAACCCTCTAGCTGTCTCCTCCCACCCTCCCCTCCGCCCGCCCTCAGGGCTCCTCCTCCTCCTCCCCTTTTCCTTCTTTCTTTCCCCCCCCCCACCCCCCATCAGTCTGAAGAAGGGTTTCGGCCCGAAACGTCGCCTATTTCCTTCGCTCCATAGATGCTGCTGCACCCGCTGAGTTTCCCCAGCAATTTTGTGTACCGTCAGTGGATGTTGTTTACTTGGATTTTCAGAAGGCCTTTGATAAGGTGCCACACGTGAGGCTGCTAAGGAAGATGAGAGCCCACGGTATCAAAGGGCAGATACTAGCATGGATAGCAGGTTGGCTGGATGGCAGAAGGCAAAGAGTGGCAATTAAGGGGGCTTTCTCTGGTTGGCTGCCAGTGACTAGCGGAGTTCCGCAGGGCTCGGTGCTGGGGCCTCTACTCTTCACGTTGTATATTCATGATTTGGACGAGAGGATTGAAGACTTTGTGGCCAAGTTTGCGGATGATACGAAAATAGATGGAGGGGCAAGTAGTGTAGAGAAAGCAGGGACTCTGCAGAAGGACTTGGACAGGTTGGGAGTGTGGGCAGAGAAGTGGCAGATGGAATATAGTGTAGCAAAGTGTGGAGTCATGCATTTTGGGAGTAGGAATAAAGGCGTAGACTATTTTCTAAATGGGAGGGAATCCAGGAATCGGAGATACAAAGGGACTTGGGAATGCTGGTGCAGGATTCCCAAATGGTTAATTTACAAGACGAATCAGTAGGAAGGAAGGCAAATCACTGCTAGCATTTATTTAGAGAGGATTGGAATATAAAAACAGGGATGTAATGTTGAGGCTCCATAAGGCACTGGTCAGGCCGCATTTGGAATATTGTGAGCAGTTTAGGCCCCATATCTGAGGAAGGATGTGCTGGCTCTGGAGAGGAGGTTTCTTTTTTTTTTTTATGTTTTGTTTATTTTATTAGAAGTTAATACAATACAAAACAGTACAGTGGAACCTAATTTTAGGTGCCAACTATGTCATACAGTAATCCATTCTATATACAACCTCTACTTTTATGTTTTGAGAAGGGAAGTAAGACAAGAAAAAGAAAACAATAGAAAGGGGAAATAGAGGAGAAATAGATGGTAGAGAATAGAAAAACGTGAGGTGTGTATATAAAAAGAAAAAGAAAAAGTGGAAAGTAGAAATAGGAGAGAAGGCCCCTTAAAAGATAAATTTTCAAATCTGTATTCGGAGATGTAGATCTATCCACGGCATGAACTGAAATTAGCAATCTTTATGGTACCGCTGCATCACATGATTCCAAAAAGTCGATGAAAGGAGACCAACTCCTTAAGAATTGGTCATATTTATCTATTAGTCAGAGTCTCATTTCTTCAAGGCGTGCTATGTCCATCATATTCCTAATCCACATTTTAACAGTTGGTATGGCTGTATTTTTCTAAAATTTAAGTATCAATTTCTTTCCAATTATTAACCCATAATTTAAAAAAACGTTTTGGTCTTTATTTAAATTGGTATCTTCTACTATTATTCCAAATATAATCCATTCCGTTTTAGGTTCTATTGTGGACTTGAAAAGCTTTGTAAATATATCAAATATATCACTCCAAAATGTATTCAACTTTGTACATCCTACAAATGAATGTGTTATATTAGCGTTTTGAAACAAACATTTATCGCATCTGGGAGACATGTTTGGATAAAATTTATTCAACCTCGTTTTTGAATAATATAGTCTATGTAATAATTTGAATTGAATTAAATTATGTCTTGCATTAATAGAACAGTTATGTGTATTCATCAAATACTTTTCCCATCTATCCTTCGAGATCTTTATCATTAGCTCATGTTCCCAATCTTCTCTTAGTGCTTCTGTTGAGGGTAATTCTCTATTTAATATATTATTATAAAAGTATGATATTAGTTTTTGTGAATCAGCCTTAATATTCATTGCTTCTTCTAAAGGGTCTAAAAGAAAAGGCCCAGAGGAGGTTTACGAGAATGATCCCAGGATTGCGTGTGTGAACATATGATGAGCGTTTGTCGGCGCTGAGCCTGTAATCGCTGGAGTTTAGAAGGATGAGGGGGTACCTCATTGAAACTTACTGAATAGTGAAAGGCTTGGATAGAGTGGATGTGGAGAGGATGTTTCCACTAGTGGGAGAGCCTAAGAGCCTAAGAGTGTTAGCCTCAGAATTAAAGCACGCACCTTTAGAAAGGAGATGAGGAGGAATTTATTTAGTCAGGGGGTGGAGGCCAAGTCAGTGGATACTTTTAAAGCTGGAGATAGACAGATTCTTGATCAGTACGGGTGTCAGAGGTTATGGGGAGAAGGCAGGAGAATGGGGTTCGGAGGGAAAGATAGATCAGCCACGATTGAATGGCAGAGTAGACATGATGGGCCGAATGGCTGAACTCGGCTCCTGTGACATGACCTTATGAAGAAGGAGAAAAAGGGGGAGGGAGGGAGAGACAGAGAAACAAAGACAGACAGACAGAGATGCAGGGAGAGGGAGATGTGGAGAGAGAGAGAAACAGAGATACAGACAGGCAGAGACAGCGAGAGAGAGAAAGAGAGAGAGGTGAAAATACAGAATCAGTGGAAGGAAAAAACGGACAAGGAGAAAGAGAGGAGACAGAGAAACACAGAGAGAGTAGCATGGGATAGAGACAGAGAAGAGGAAAAATGGAGGTTGACAGGGAGAATAATTGAGACACTCAGGAAACTGCAAGGTAGCATTCTTAAAGGAATGTATCATTTTGAATTGTTTAGAATCTGAATCCTAGGATTAGCACATTGTGCAATGAACCACAAATTCCTCCACAGATACCACAAGCTGCCACAGGTTTATTTAAAGGGTTGAACCTGTCTGTGGATATTAGGCTCAAGGTGAAGGTCTGGAAGAATGTTCGGGCAACATAACAAGTACTGCCTCTACCACTTTTTCTGGCAGCTCGTTCCATTTCCTTCCAACACGTGATAGATGGGTGAGGTGGGGTGTGAGGTGGGGTGTGAGGTGGGGTGTGAGGTGGGTTAATTGGCAAGTGGGTGGAGTAAGTGAACAAAGACTAAAGGTGAACGAGGGATGCAAGGGGTCAGGTAAGGAGAGGAGTGAAAAGCCAGGAGGAGGGATATAGATGGAAGTTGGTAGGAGGGAGGGGAAAGAGGAGAAATAAATAGGAAATGGGGAAGACAGGGATGGGAGATGGGCGTACAGAGCAGGGGAGAGGATGGTGGGATATGGTGGGGGGGAATGCTTGCCCACTGGGATGGGGAAAGAGGGGTGGTGTGGGAAGGAGGGGGGGATTGGTACAAAGATAATGGAAAATGGCACAAATGTCATTTCTACTGAGCCCAGTGAATTTGTGAGCAAACCTGTCTGAGCTCAAAAGCAGAGCTACAGCCTCCTCTCACTGTGTGGCCCCAGGCCCTGTGGCTCTGGCCTTAACGCTGGATTCACACCGTTCCAGGGCACCCACCAAGACCGGGTCATCTCACCTTCCTTTCAATGTCTTCATCCTTGAACACCAAGGAGATCTCGTTGATGTAGCAGGCTCGCAGCCTGTCACTGCTACGCAGCTCGATGGCGTTCTCAACTCTCACGTTCACCGAGCAGAATCTGGCCGAAGTGAACGAGAGGGCTCTGGATCTGATGATAGGCTCCCTGGGCTTCCTCAAGATGGCGGCGAGCACCTGTGGGGAGTGATTCGAACAGACGGTAAACGCTCAGCTGAACACGGCTGCGGCCTGCGACCATGGTGGTGTCGGAGAGAGTGTGGCCTTCAGACGATGCATGCTGGAGATGCGGGAGGTGGCACTAATGCAGCAAGGCACAGAGGGTGAGGGAGCTGCACACTGTTTGTTTTAACCAAAAATAATTTAATCAGTTATTAAAAATAATATTAACAATACAAAATAAAACAAATCAGAACCCACCACCATAATACAAGACAGACAATGAACTCCTGTACAACTATGTTACAATCCCCATCGAGGATGACTTCCACCCCCCGCGGTGCCCAGCGGTCCCGGAAATCCCCCAGGGTGCCCGTGAACAGGGCGTAGTCCCTCTCTAACACCACCCGGGCACGGACGTAACCCCGGGAAAGGGGCGGGTGGGCAGCCGGCTCAGGTAGAGTCCTCTTCCGCCTGGCGCCGTGACTCACGGATGGCCAGCTTGGCCCGGCCCAGGAGCAACCCAACCAGGACATCTTCAGCCCCAAACCCTCTCCCCTACGCACAGGGTGTCCAAAGATGAGGATGGTCCCAGGGTGTGAAGTGCAGCCAGAAGGCAAGGAGCAGCCCCTTTAGATATTGGAACAGTGGCTGCAGCCTCACACACTCCATGTACACGTGGTACACAGACTCTTCCAGCCCGCAACAATGGCTGGCGGCTGGCGAGTCTGTGAACCACGTGTAGATGGAGAAACAGGTTGTAGGGAACACCTCGGTGCAGTACCCTCCACCCCAGGTCCCTGATGTAGAGGGGGAGAATCCCTGTGTACAGGGACCTCACTGGGGGCCCCCCTCGCGACCGGAAGGCAACACCGACCACCACTTAGTGGTAGGGAGCGTCGCACTGTGGGAGGGGCAGTACTGAGGGAGCGCTGCATCACTGTCGCAATCCCAAACCCATCGTCCCCATCCCACAATCTCCATCCCCGCCCTGACACTCCGCCACCCAAGGTGTTGTAGATATTGTCGAAGCCATGGTTTAGAGCAGGGGTCGGCAACCAATGGCCCACAGACCGGATCCAGCCCCTAACCCAAAATCATCCGGCCCGCAGGCGTATTTTTTTTCAATTAGTTTTCGTGACCTGGGAACTGCAGCCAGTCCCGGGGCACGCAGGTGATCTGGGCGCTAGAGCCAGTCCCGGGGCATGCGAGGGACCTGGGAACTGCAGAAAACGAATTGAAAAACAACAGCAAGTATCACACGGTACACAAAAATGCTGGAGAAACTCAGCGGGTGCAGCAGCATCTATGGAGCGAAGGAAATAGGCGACATTTCGGGCCGAAACCCTTCTTGCAAGTATCACACTATGGCGATAGATGTGGCCCGCCCTCCGCTCACAGACATGGGTACTGGCCCCGATGCAGAACAAGGTTGCCAACTCCTGGTTTAGAGCTATGATTTGGATGAGAATGTAGAAGACATGATTAGTAATATTGGACATAACACTGAAGTGGGTGGTATTGTAGATGGTGAAGATGGTTATCAAAATGACAGCAGCATCTTGATCGGTTGGGCAAGTGGGCAGAGCTACAGTTACTGGAGTTGAATGCAGATAAGTGTGAGGTGTTGCATTTTGGAAATTGACACCAGGGCACGACCTTCACCATGAATGGCAGGGCCAGGGGGGTGTTGTGGAGCAGAGGGGTCTACAAGTACAGGTACATAATCCCAGGTAGATGGGGTGGACAAGATGGCCTTCGGCACATTAGCCTTTATCACACAGGGTATTGAGTCAGGTATTTGGGATGTTATCTTCTTGGACACGCTAGAGGCAGGAAACATGTTCCCGATGTTGGGGGAGTCCAGAACCAGGGGCCACAGTTTAAGAATAAGGGGGAGGCCATTTAGAACAGAGATGAGGAAAATCTTTTTCACTCAGAGTGGTGAATCTGTGGAATTCTCTGCCTCAGAAGGCAGTGGAGGCCAGTTCTCTGGATGCTTTCAAGAGAGAGTTAGATAGAGATAAAGATAGCGGAGTCAGGGG
This sequence comes from Amblyraja radiata, assembly GCF_010909765.2. Lineage (NCBI taxonomy): Eukaryota > Metazoa > Chordata > Chondrichthyes > Rajiformes > Rajidae > Amblyraja > Amblyraja radiata. Next base: position 6,251,286 of record NC_045963.1, on the reverse strand, counting down.
ATACTGTATACTTGTATTTATACTTATGCATTTCAAATATGTATGTCATGTTTTATACTTTGGCAATATAACAATGTTTTTTTATCATGCCAATAAAGTTTTAAATTGAAAAATTGATTGGATATGGGGAGAAGGCAGGAACGGGGTACCGATTGGGGATGATCAGCCATGATCACATTGAATGGTGGTGCTGGCTCGAAGGGCCAAATGGCCTACTCCTGCACCTATTGTATATTGTCTAAAAGCAGAGGTCATACATTGAAGGCAAGAGGGGAAAGATTTAAAAGGATCCTGATTTAAAAGGCAGCTTTTTCGGATGGATAGCGGTGGGTATATGGAATGAGCTGCCAGTGGACTATAACAACATTTGAAAGACACTTGGACAGGTACATGGGTGATACGCAGGCAGGTGGGATCAGTGTTGGTCAGCATGGGCAAGTTGGGCCGCGGAGCCTGTTACCGTGTTGTACCACTCTATGCCATAGCCAGTCTAGGGGTGAAGTGAGTGCCTCCCATCCTGTCCCAGCGTGTTACTCACTTTGTTCAAGCTCATGATCCTGTCGAAGGGGTGATCCAGCCTCCAGGGAGCGTTGGTCTTATTCATATGGTGCAGGTTACTATCAAGCTTCTGGGCACTGCTGCGGAGAGCCTCTGTCCTCCTGTTAGCAAGCAGTAATCTCTGGGGGATATTGGGCTCTTTGTTCAGGCTCGACTGCCTTCGCTCGGACACGGGTAAAACCGATGGCCGCTTGATGAAGTAGGTCAGGATATTGTACTTTGCCAACACTGCATTCCGTTCACTGCCAAAACCCTCCTCAGTTTCATAATGACCTTCTAAGCAGTTCAAGGTCGCTTCAGAGATATGGATTCGCCTGAGACACAACAGGTGATATTTATTAACTAACCCTTACTTCAATATCAATTCTCAATTTTCTTGCCAAATGTATATAGATAATTTTAATCTTTTATCACTATTTCAGCCCTTTTTTTGTTCTGAATCTGTCTGTCTGTTGAACAGAAGTGGACCACTCAACATCCCTGCCATTGACTCAGATCACAGCTAATTTCATTGTAACCTCAGTTCTGTATTCCAATGTATCTCTGGTCACCTATCACCACTTTGCTTATCAATAATCTACCCAAGTGTCTTAATAGTATTTAAAGGCCCTGCTTTCACCACCCTAGTGGTGATGAGTAAGTGGATAGGAGAAAGATGGAACATTTGGTTGAGAGGTGATGTATCAAGCTGCTGCATAAAGTCAACCATACCAAGGAACTGTGTAAGGAAGGAACTACGCATTCTGGTTGAAAACAAAAATAGACACAAAAAACTGGAGTAACTCAGCAGGTCAGACTGAAAAAGGGTCAAGACCCGAAACGCCACCTATTCCTTTTCTCCAGAAACGCTGCCTGACCCGCTGAGTTACTCCAGCTTTTTGTGTCTAAAGGGCCTGTCCCACTTGGGCATCATTTGCGCGTCATAATTTACACGTCACGACGCGCACATGGCACGTGGTGGTGTAGGCAGTGACGCGCAAATGACCCCCATGTGTGACAGGCCCTTAAGACCAAGAAACTACTCATTAACTTCAGAAAGAGGTAGTTGAGAGACCACACCACCACCTGGTGGGTCAGCGATGGAGAGAGTTAGCAGCTTCAATGTTCTGGACCTTTCCTGGGCCCAGTTCATGGATGCAATCACAAATGCGGCTCACCAGCAACTCTACCTTCTCACAAGGTGAAAGAGATCCAGCGTGTCATTAAATACCTAACAAACGTCTACAGGTGCACTGTAGAAAGTAGCAATGTTACAAAATTTTGAGATTTTAAAAATCAAGTCTGTAATTTATCCCATCAGATAAAGCATAAAAATAAGTTTAATTTGACACCTAATTCACTTTCATATCTCAAGTATTTAAAAAGTTATGGCCATTTTCATACTCGGAAATGAGCATCTTGTTCCCTATTGATTTTCTATGGACATAACAAAAAAGCTGTGATCGTGAACAGTCAAAAGCCCATAACTTTCTTAAAAATTAAGAGAACTGAATGAAATTTTCAGTTATCATAGATTGAAGCATTCTGAAACAAATATAAAATAATCTTACTTGGATTACCTGAAATTAAAGCATATAATTAGTTAGTTACCTAATTGTAGCTAATTTCAGACTTCAATTACTAGATCTAAACATCTATCCATTTCTTAATAAATGATTAACATTTTTAAATAGCCTAAATGTCCAAATAATATTCACAAATAATTCACAATAAAACATGATTTTAAAATCTCATTTACATTAATTTATAGACCAAATGGAAGGAATTTAGTGTTCAATTGCTGTAAATAAATGCCCATTTAAATCAGCTTTCCAGTGGGTTCCTGTAGAACGCGCTGGTTTAGAACGTTCACATTGCGGTAGATTTGTGCCCCAAATGCCGAGAAAAATACTGCGCGATATAATGGGCCCAAAATGAGCTACTCGCAATATTAAACTTTGTGGAAAGGGTTCTTTAGAAGCCCTTTTTAATGTAAAAATATACAGCCTAACTTCAGATATTTGCTTTATGAGACCCTGCGGTTGCTGGCGGTCGCGGGTTTAGAGATTGATTTTTAAACTACTATAACTATTATACGAGGCCTTTAAAACTAATAATAGCTTTTGCGACGGGGTCTTCCAGCGATTTTTCGTTAATAATTAACTA